>NC_080669.1:13193860-13411360 GCF_027579445.1 Ammospiza nelsoni
CCCTATGAGACTTCATCCAAAAGTGTTCACAGGAGAATTGCCACGGCTATGTCAAATTCTTAAATGGGAACATGAGGAGCAGCTTGCTGTAATTTCTTTTCTTTTTTTTTTTTCCTTATTATTTTGTCATGGAAAAAAAAACTTAAAAAAAAATATTTTGAATATGGGCTTCCTAGTTTCCTTTCCCTGAACTGCTAATTCAGAATCATGATGTTGAGTTTTCATGGCCATTTTAGGTTCTCAGGAGCCCAACATAGTCATAAATTTTCACTTACATGGTTATTTCCAGCCTAACTTGGCGTTCAGTCTGCTTCAGAATGTAAGGGAACAGTTGAGTAATAGCTGTCACTGAAAAATAGGCATTTTGAATTTCATTTATTTACAGAGGCTGAGATGGAATGTACTGCATCCAGCTCTGGGGTCCCCAGTATAGAAAGGACATCGACCTGCTGGGGCAAATCCAGAGGCACTCAGGGGTCAGAGGGATGAGGCACCTCTCCTGTGAGGAACAGCTGAGAGAACTGGGATTGTTCAGCCTGGGGAAGGGAAGGGAAGGGAAGGGAAGGGAAGGGAAGGGAAGGGAAGGGAAGGGAAGGGAAGGGAAGGGAAGGGAAGGGAAGGGAAGGGAAGGGAAGGGAAGGGAAGGGAAGGGAAGGGAAGGGAAGGGAAGGGAAGAGAAGGGAAGGGAAGGGAAGGGAAGGGAAGGGAAGGGAAGGGAAGGGAAGGGAAGGCTGTGGCATGACCCCGCTGCAGCCTTCCAGTATCAGAAGAGGGATGGAGAGAGGCTTTTTGCAAAGGCATGTCATGATAATGCAAAAGAAATGGCTTCAAACTGAAAGGGAGTAGGTTTAGAATAGATCTCAGGAAGAAATCCATTTCTGCAAGGGTGGTGAGGCGCTGGAACAGGCGTCCCAGGGAACCTGGGGTTGCCTGCTTCCTGACAGTGTTCCAGGCCATGCTGGATGAGGCTTTTAGCTGACTGAGCTATGGAAGGTGTTCCTGCTCATGTGCAGGAGGTTGGAATTAGATGGAATTAGATGATCTTGGAGACCTTGTCCAGCCTAGGGTATCTGTGACAATGTGTTAGTGTACTCTAAAGCATAATTCTAGTTTGCTGATGTTACTAATGTATTCTTTGCCCAAAACTTTGTGGTGGCAAAGACTTGATGTGTGTCACTTTGCTTAGGATAGGGTTGATCTCTTGGATGCTCTAACATCCAAGGGCTTCACACCAGCCTTGCCCTTTCGAGCTGCTGCAGTATGAGTGACTAGGCTGCTGACATACTACTCTAAGAAAAAGCTGAACTAATCTGCAAGGAAGTTTGTATTTACTCAAATACTGAATTAATCCCCAGTGCTTTGTTACAGTGTTTTAGCATAAACAGACATTACTTATTAATACATCTTCATATACGAGTATGCTGATGGATACATTGTAAAAACAAACAAAAAAAACCAACCCACAACCCAATTGCAAGACTGAGACAGATTCTGTAGCTGTAGTTTCACAAAACAGCTACAGCTTGAGTTTATGCAATTTCATTAAGCTCTTTGTCTATAAAAGCATCTGTTTTTTATCTCAAGCAGAAAGAGGTGTAGGTGGCATTTCCATGTAGTGAAGGTGGGTAACTAGAGGATACTTGGGCAGTATCCAAAAACTGGCACAGGTTTCACCAGATACAGTCATGTTCACATGCTCACTGTAGATAAGTATGACAAGATCTGCTTAATACAACATCAGCTGGGAAGTTCTTGGGTGAGAAATTGTTTGAGAATGGAATAAGGTTCTACACAAATATTTCTGTGTGACTTTTCTAGTGTTCTGTCCTGAGCACTTGCTTTTTGTAATTTTTCACAACATTGTACTAAGTAGACCACTTGTCTCTCTTGATACAGCTTTTCTTTTGCTTTCTTTTGGCAATTTTTTAGCTTACACAACATTATACACTTATTTCTAGTCTAATTTTGGTTCTTTTTCTTGTTGACCTGGAAGCTGTATTCTCTGGGGATTGGGGGTAGTGAAGGGGACAGGTAGCAATGCAGAGAAGTTTGCTGCAGGAAAATACAAAAGATATGACCATGGATTGAAGCTAAAATGCAAGCACCAGAGAAAAGGTTATTATTCTGCTGTTATGCAGCTTAAACTGTAAAGGGAGATATTGGTTCTCACTGTTAACAGGGACCTCAGTTTCATTCATTTTTAACTCTGGGGTAATTTGGGATTTACAGGCGCTTAATAAGGAAGAAGCTTTGTTTGTGTCCTTAGATATCACAGACCTAGTCACAGAATATTCTGAGTTGGAAGGGACCCACGAGAATCATCAAAGCCAACTCCGAAGTGGATGGTCCATGCAGAGATCAAAGCCAGAACCCTGGCATTATTAGCAGCATGATCTGACCATCTGGGCTGATCTCACGTTCCCCATATATATTGAACTTCATTTTTGTCAACAAAGGTCTAATAACTGTACAGGAAGTCATAAGATAAAGTAATGGGAATGTACATAGTTTGGCAGTTTTTCTAGAAAATTCTGGTACTAATGGTAGCGAGTGAACAGTTTTTGTGGGATGAGAGGTGCAATCATGAGACGTTAGGGCTGCTGATATAGCATATTTCCCAGTCCTTTACTTAAAGCAAGAGCAGCCTCTTCATGGGAGGGCTGATTGCTCTTATTCTTAATTACATATTTATTTTTGTGGCTTGTCAGGTAGCTAAGTTTTGCACAAAAGGTGCAATATTTGTCTGTGTCAAACTTTGCAAGTTTTTGGGATTGCTTTAAAAATTAAAAAAGAAAATATATTTTATTCCATTTATTTTGTCCCCCAATTTTTTCATTTCACCACAAATTATTTTAGCTCCGAACAAGAACTAGTCTCATGACATGATTTGATTTTGGTTGATTTAAAATCAAATTCAGCATCTGTCCATTACTATTGATTTTCTAGTAAGCTTCAGCAGACTTTTAAATCTCGTAGCTGCACATAGGTATGGTGTAGTACGAAAGAGTACTACATGAATTATACCTGTTCCATCTCAGAAGTAATATCACCTAAGTTCCATCTTGTTTATGCAGCTTTTCTGAGAGCCACTAGCCTGTACAGAAGCAAGTAAGGAAAAAAAAAAGAAAAAAAAAAGAAATCTAGTTTGTAAATCAATGTGAATCTTTGAAAAATATTTTAAAAATGCAAATGGCTGAACATCTTAAGAAATATTACACCTTTTTACTTCTGTGAACTTTAAAAATCATGAATCTTTAAATGTATATTAATTTCCTTCCTGAAAAGCAATTTGCTTTTTTATTTAAGTGTCGCAAAAAAAGCTCAACAATTGTATGTGGTGGATTGAGGGCAGACAGTGGATTCTATATTCACTGAACATTGGGACCTTCCTTTAAATAGGAGGAAAAACAAACCTAGTGAAGCATTTATTGTAAGGAGACAACAAAACTCTCCATAAATGTACTTCGGATGTATATTAGATAATCACACAAAGAAGCAGTGAAAAAAAGTGTTTGTGACTAATTGTAGAGACACTTTTCTGAGAAGTTTATTAATACAAGCAAGAAGTACAAGTACGTGTTACTTTCTGTGTCTTGTTTTAGTCTTATGATTACAAGTTGGATTCTTGGAATGAGATCCTGGCATCCTGTGAGAAATACAGAGTTTTGAGGATTGGTATAATCGAGTTAGGACATTTGCCCGCAAAAGGCCTTCAACAGGGGAGCTAAAAACTAGACAAAACTTACAAGTACAGCTCAAACAATGGAAATATTAGGTCAGAACAGGCTGCTTTTAATAATCACAAGACTTTTTCTTGGACTAGATTCTGAAGTTCTTTTAAACAGGAACTGCAATTTGACCTCAGTGGAAAAGCAATACGTTATGCTAGCTCTGTAGTTTTAAGCAACTTTATATAAAAATTTGGTAACATTGAGGATTGGGTTAACTGTAAAATGTCTTTGCATTGCAAATGGTTTGCAACTTCAGTGGGGATTTGGTTGGGGTTTTTTTGTTAGTTGGGGTTGAACAGTTTTTTTTTCCTTTTTACCTGAACTTGATTTTACTGGTTAATTCTCCATGCTGTTAGTTGCAGCACAGAATTTCTGAGTCCAAATGCATGTTGCTAAGGGTGTAATCTTGTATTTTGGCAGAGAAATCCAACTCTGGGTACCTAATATTGCTAAGATAATTAGATATCTTAGATGAGATAAGAATAGACTGATGTCCTGGTTCATTCAGGAGTGTCACATTGGATTCTACAAAGCTTGAAGCCTCAGGATACTGCTGGCAGGGTAGAAGTGGGCATATATGCAGAGCTCAAATCCAGTTAATGGCTAAGGGCCTCCCTGAACTATAAAATTAGGTATCTCCAATATTTGTACATGTGAATCAAGTCCTGTTTTATTCAGAAATGAAAGAATGGACACAATCTGTACAACTAGAGCACCTTTTTCTTTTTATCTTTTTATTTATTTTTTTAATTAACCTCTTACTTACTTACTTTAATTAACCTCTTACTTCCATAGAGGGTGCACTGTGAAAGAAGGGTTTATTGGTTTTTTTTTTAACTACAACAGTTTCGCTGTGTTAGTCATGAGTTCTCATGTTGCTTTTTCATCTTATTTGAATTTTACCTTCTGGGATAAAAAAGCAGAAGAAAGGAACAGCACACAGACTCACAAATCGTGGTGGGAATGAATCTAGACAGATAAACTGTGTTGTTGTGTCAGAGCCATTTCATGCTGGATTTATGTTCTACAAACGGATAAGTGACAAAAAAAATGTTGATGTGTACTACACATTTGTCCAGAAGGCATGAGATAAACTCTGTAGTCATTAACTTGAAGGGTAGTTCATAAACAGACTTTCCTGTTACTCTTGAGAAAATTCTTTGCTCTGCTATGTATAATTTTTCTGTTTCTTTGCCTGCCAAGGAATTTCTTTGGTTTATGTTGCATCAAGCTGTTCTATCTCTGTTATAATTTAATAAAAGATGATAGGATGCAGTAGGATATTTAGATATATATAGGCAGACCCTTATATTTACACAAATCCATCCAGAGGGATGTTTAAATTTCAGGCTTACTGCCCAGACCTTTTTTTTTTTTGTTCCTGTTTCCTTCTGAGAAATTCTCTCTGCCTTATTTTGCTTATGTAATGGAAGGTGATAATAAGAATTCTTTCACTTGTAAGCTGTCATTCTTGGAATGAATTTTGGTACAGATGGGATTTGTCTACCTTTATTCTGAAATTTTCCTGAGTTCTTAGATGCTATGCCCTGGAGGGGATGTGTTGGATCTGGCAGCTACTAGAGTTCAACTGTCATTTAAACTTCTAGAATAATTTTTTTAATCCTTATTATTTCAGGGATTTAATGTCTCCAGTTTAAGGGTATATTTTTGTCTTTTTTCTTTTTCTTTTTTTTTTTTTTTGAGAAAAAGTAGAAATTTAAATGCAACATGATACCTGACTTAGAATATTGAATAAATTAGTTGTTTGAAATACTTTTAGAGAAAAATTATTGTGAAGTTTTTTCAAAGATGCTTGAAAGCTCTCTGAATGATGCTTATTTGCATGTTTGCTGGTTTTAGGAAAAGGAGACCACTAAACTGAATTGAGGCATATGAATTTTTATGAATTTTGTATTATGCAACTCAGCTTACAGTATGAGCAGTGAAAGCTGGAGTGCTTTTTCATTTTATGGTGGTTTTGCTTTTATTATTTACCTTTTACTACTGGACACATAAGTGGGGGACTGATCTGACTGAATAAAGAATCACTGCCTTCAGTAGTGGCTTTCATGTTTTTTGCAGTTATTATGTGGCTCATATGCCTAAAAATAATTTGAAATCAGTAGTATCAGCACCAAATTATTGAAAGCAGGAAGTAGAAATGAAAGTTTCTGCGCCACAATGGCCACATCTGGTTTTTCATTTCAAATGTATTGGTTTGCCTCCTCCAGAGCAGCACAGGTCTCCCAGAAGGATCCAAAGCAATGGCACAGGTTTTTATTCATGCACCAGAGTTAGTTAGCAACATTTCAGCTACTGATTACTTTAGGTACACCCTGGGAGGCTGTGAAGGACAGAAATCAGTTTTTAAATGTGTCCCAGTGCTACTTCCTGTGGCATCTGTTGTAGTTATGTGTAGCTCATAACTACAGTTGTTCAACTGGCCACTGAGTTAAATGGATTTTGCAGGGAAGGCTCCAAGTAAACGCACCGTTGGTTTCATGCCATATCTAAAAATCAGTAGAAAAGGGATTCTTGAAGACTAGAAAAGATCTAGCAATGTAGAATCTAAAACAAGAATTCTGGGAGGTAGAGGAAAGCTTTAAATAAAGTGCATGAGTTCTTAAATACTTCTGAGTGGAAACCAAGCAACATTTTCTCTTTCAGCAAATGCTATTTCAGGATTTTTTTGGAGGATTTCAGATCTTATGGAAAATGCTCATAAAGGGAGATAACACAAAAGAGATTTTGTTTCTCATAGTCTCTTTTATGTTAAAAAAAAGTCAGAAAATTGTGTATCAAACATATGATTCTACACATATAATATCACCTGTGTGGAGAATGCATATTTAAATCTAGAGTGTGTGAAAGGTCAGAGTTAAAAGATGCTCTGCAGAATTTTTGGGTTCAGAAGCTGTCATGTAGAAGCTAAAGCTGAACAATTTTGTCTCCTCCTGCACCGGAAGGCAAAGCATAATGCTGAAGAATTACACTTCACTCACTATGATATTACCAAGTAAACCCTGCAGGGAAAGAAAGGGAATTTCATTCTAGACTGTTTCAAGTTATATTTCTCTTGTATTCAGGTGATGAGCTAGCAAACTAGCCATCCTTATCATTATTGTTGTCCTCATTTTTATTATGATGATTTTATTACGTTGACAAGAAAAAAGAAATAATGGTCAAAAAAACTGGATGCTTCAGTTCTGGGGAAGACAAGCAGATAGCGGAGAATGGTTTAGTTTTTCTGTGCCTTCTCTGGTGTGTGCTTTTCTCACTGTTCTCACTCTGGCTATTGTGCAGGTGGTTGACCAGATTGACACACTGACATGTGATCTGCAGCTGGAGGATGAGATGACAGACAGCTCCAAAACAGACACCCTGAACAGCAGCTCCAGCAGCACAACGGCCTCCAGCCTGGAGAAGGTGAAGGTGCGGGGCAGCGCGCCGCTCATCAAGCCGCCCGCGCACCCGTCCGCCATCCTCACCGTGCTGCGCAAGCCCAACCCGCCGCCTCCTCCGCCTCGCCTGACGCCCGTCAGGTGCGACGAGCCCCCCAGGCTGCCTCCCTCGGCCAACCCGCTCAAGACCAATGGCACCCTGCTGCGGAACGGGGGCCTGCCCGCGGCGCCGGGCCGCGTCCCCAACGGAGACGTGTGCTGTGTGCCCGGCAGCGGCCTGGAGAAGGCGGTGATGCCGCCACTGGCGCACAGGGCAGAGAAGGAGCGGTGTGCCCAGGCCGGAGCCAGGGAGCGAGTGCGGTTCAGCGAGAAGGTGCAGTACCACGGGTACTGCCCCGACTGTGACGTTCGCTACAACATCAAAAACAGAGAGGTGCACTTGCACAGCGAGCCCGCCCGGGCTGCGGGAAAGCTGCCACACCAGTGCCCTCCTCTGCCGCCTCCTCCACCTCCACTGCCTCCGTTTCTTCTGGAAAATGGAGGGTTGGGGATAAGTCCCAGTAATAGTTTTCCTCCTCCAAGACCTGCAACTGTGCCTCCGCAAACTGCACCAAAACCCCAGAAGACCATCTTGAGGAAATCAACCACTACAACAGTGTGAAGTATGCCCCTTGTAATAACTCTTTGTTTTTTCCTATATATAAACATAAATAGGTAATGAGCACTTTCTACTTGAGCAATAAAAAGACCCAATGTATTACACCCTGTGTCCAGTGAAGTGGCATAAAAATCACATGGTAAGTACAAAGAGGAATACTTCTTGGTCTTACCCTTTTGGCAAAGGGTGCTGGAAAAATACTCATTCTTTAGCACTGATGTTGTAAACATCTGTAGCAGTTTCTTATTTGTAGCATGGTTTAAAAGACAATGAAAAGAAAGTTCAGTGTGAAAACACTGCGTAGTGATATGTGATAGGTTTCAGTCTCATATAAGGGAATAACTATTTCTCTCCTGGGTTTTGCAACTTTTCAATTGTCTTTTGATGAAGCCAGGTGGAGTACCAGGTAACAGCCTTTGACTGAATTCTAGCAAACGCTTTTTTTCTCTTCATGCGTGCTTGAGCAAATTCAGTGTATGTAGAGTGGTTGCAGTGGGGGGTAATCACTGGACTCTCAGCAGCTTGGTCTTTGGTGGGGAAGTTTAATTGAAAAAAATAATTGAAATGTGTGTTGGCATGGCTCTGGAAAACCGAGTTGCATTTTGTTTCTCGCTGCCTCAGTGCATTGCTCCTGATGTAAAGTACCGAGTCTGAGATGAGCAGGGATTGTCCCATTAAGTTCCCCTTTTTTCTCCATCTGCAAAATGGTAGTGATATTTTATCTCACTGTGCAGTGGCAGTAGGATGGAAAAACAAGGCCCAGTTCTGTGTTTTTCACAAAGCTTTTGTCTGGTGCAAATCTTCTTTTTGAAGGCAAAGAAAATGTTGCTTAAGGCCTCCAGGGACATCCACTTAATTCATGTAAAGAGCTTTGAAGTTGAAAAGCTCTGTGCAATTATGGAACATTAACATGCAAAACAAGATATTTTACATGTTATCACATTTTGATGGTGAACCCAATTAATATTCTTACTAGTTCAAAAAAGTCCTCAGTGTTTTTAATTATTTTATGACAGAATATCCTTTTATTCTCACAAAGAGAATTGCAGGGATTTAGTGTTTAAAAAAAATCCAGTCAATGAATAAATCTGATAAAAAATCTGTTATTTACAAAACATGTACCAAAATAGTCTCAATGGCCAACAGCAAATGCTGTATTAAAAAAAATTATGCTTATTTTAGCTGAAGTATAAAAATTACTTTATGGCAAAACAGAAAAAAAATCCGACAAAATAGATTTTGAATTTTAATTTCTATTTACATCTAGTAAATTAAACAGATATTGTGTTCTCCTCTATAGGTATTCTAGTATTTAAACCAAAATAATAAGAATAATGGTAACAAAAGTCCCATCAGATGACTACTGTTTGTAAATCTTTGCATTAAGCAAACATTTTATTTTGTGCAAATACACATCCAGGGTCTAAAGCCTCATGAAGTGTTCCCTGCATAAAAGGCAAAGAAAGGAAATCATCCTAAATTCTTAATCATGCTTTCCCCTCATGCCTGCCATGTGTTTTTCATGATGCACTTTACATTTGGTATTGTTTGACTGTACTTAATCCCATGGGAGCTGCTGCTGAGTGCAGCGAGTCCAGGCTGCAGCAGGAGACAGGAACTCGTCCTGCATCTGTGCAAGATCTTTGCTGCCCAGATCAGGATTATGGCAGGTGGATTCTGCTCACATGCTGGAACTCCACAGCACCTCCCTTGCTCATACATTGAAAACTGCATTTGAAATGACTGGAACAATGTGCAGACATACCCACATTGCATAGCTGTAGGATTTTCTTTTAAAAAGAAAATTCCTGCTGTCCTTAAAATATCACTGCTGTACAGATCATACACCCTTTATGAGCTACTTTAGTATTTTTTATCATTCTTATACAAGCTACTGTTTACAAGAAATACGATAATGCAAATCAAATATTGCACATCAAATATTAAAGAAAATAATGCTGAGTAATTTTAGAGGGTGATGGTGCATATATCTTACCTCACTTGGCTTAGTTTTTTTTGTATGAGCTCACCTGTGACAGCAGAGTGCTGCATTTCTCGTCTGGGCTTGTCAGAGTCTCGTGAACACGTTAGCACCTCCAGACTGGATGCTTCACTCAGTGGATGTGGACTGATGTACATGTAAATTTCAGTTTTGTTACAGCTATCAGCTGTGGAAAGCTTACACAGCATCCAAGTTTGAGCAGTTAATGTTCAGTTTAGGTACCCAACATCTTATATCTCATACGTTGTCTTCTCATGCAGAAGTGCTTTCTTGTCGCTTTCCATACACCTCCTGAGTATCTTCATATGATATGGCTGTGCCATGAAAAGATGTGAGTTTTCAAATGCAGTGCTATCTCTGACCAGCAATGCAGCTTCAAAATGTGATGGAAAAACATTGTTTTTCAGCAAAGTTTGACAACCCAGTCTTTCTACAACATGTTCCAAGGTCTCTGTTAAATCATAATACAAACATTGAATCAGTTATATTTTAATGGGAATGTCTCTGGCCTGCGTCCCATTGTAAGGTGTTTTTGTCAGAGTAATAATTTCACATTAATAACATGTCAGAATAAAATTAAGGTTAAAACAGGTAAACTTGCAAAATGTGCAAAACAACTTTAAATTTTGGAGCACTGTTTGGAAACTGGTAATAGAAATGGCGTAGCAACAAATGCAGTAGTGTGTTCAGCCAGCAGTATTTTTTACTTTTATATGAGGAATGTAAAGTATGTGAAGCATTTTTGAACACCTGCAAAACAGTGTGCTTCACACTTTAGTGAGGAATACCCCATAAACTAACTGGACAGGAGTTGTCTGCATTTGTAATGTAAATGTAATATTCTCTGAGATTACATTTAGTGTTTTGCAAATATGTTTATACCTGAAAAAAAATGAATGTCCAGTAGCAGTACTCAGAGCTTTAATTCAGTGTTTGCCACTCCATCAGTCTGCTGTATGGCTTTAGTTTCCTAAGTTATTTTAAAATCTCAACTGTCCAGATCTAGGCTTCCCAAATGCAAATAGGAGAAGGTTGATTGTATCAGTTTAATGAAGGGGACAAGTTTAGGAAAATTAGTATTAAAAAAATTAAAATTACCTTATTTGTAATAATGGCATTCATTAAAAAGGTTAACCCATTAATGCATTGCAAGAAAGGAAAACTTGGAGAGTAAAATCCAGTAACAATCCTTTTGAAGGATGGAAGGTAGGAATCTTCAAAAAGATAATGTATCTTTCTTCCGCCTGGTAAAAGTCACTGTTCTTCCTTCTCTCTTGTTGTCTGAGTTGCTACACCTCTCATTGCATCATCAATTTTCTTCAAAACAAGAAAAAATTCCAAATCGTCATTGATGGTCTTTTATTATTAAATCAATATCTTATTTAAAATGTGATGTGATATAAGTCAAGTACACTACAGCTCTCGTTATTAGCTTTCTTCAGATAATTTGTTTATTGGTTTTGAAGCAGAGAGCAGTATGACTCCTTTAATTACCAGAGAGATTTTATGTGAATGTTTGCTCAGATCTCTTTCTTTCCGTGTTCTAATTATGGCTTTCCTTTCAGTAATGTCACAAACAGTAATCTAACGTGTTCATGTAAAATCATACCGTGGCTGCTGTGTCACTTGTCTGATGCAGTCTTAAAGTAGGCATGAGTATTGGGCACATATTTTTGCATAGGCAGCATTTCTCCCACCCCTGATATATATGCTAAGAGCCGTGCTTTTTCAGGGGCAGTATGTGTGTTTAGAAGCAAAATACCCACTGCTCAAACTAGTAATCATATTGAAGGCATAATGCTCACAGGTGCAGAAAGGTCTTGCAAGTGAGGTGTGCGCAAAGGCATGTGGTAGAAATGTATATGGTTAACCTTGCTAAGAACAATTGCTAGAATACTCAATCTGAAAAAAAAATTTGGTATTGGTTACATAAACACGTATTTTGTAGGGATATTTGTGATCTATCTCATGTAATATCTACATGCTGCAGCCTAAAATTTCTGTGTCTGTGTTGGCACAGACCACAACTGAAGCAACAGCAGCAGCAGCAGCATCGTCAGCAGCACTGGTGTTACTGGGTCAGTATCCTGTGGAGCAATGCTTGCAAGCTGCAGTACAGCCTCATCTTTGGTAGCAGTTACATGTTGATGAGATTTAGTTGGCAAAAAGTAGCAGGGATTTTATCTCAATCGCCTGTTTTATGGTGGCTACTTGTCCAACAGAGCAAGTTTCTCCACCAGTCATAATTTTGGAAAGGGATTGTAGTAATCCATCTTGGGATAACTCGGGGGAGCACAAGCAAGCTGGCTTTCATTTCTGATCTTAGATGCTTGACACGTCTCTTAACTCATGCTGGCCAGAGAGCTCTCCTGTTGGCTGAGCCTGGAGCTGCTGGGATGGGTGGACCTGACCGTGCATCCTGCTGCAGGCGAGGGGCCCGTGCTCGAGTCAGCCAGCGCTGAACAGTCTGCTCCTGTCCTCCGAGCCCTCGCTTATTTAGTGTATGGCAATGCTCTTGTTGCTGCACGTCGGAGAGTTGTGTTAAGAAATTGCACCTGCTCCATGTTCATCAGCTGAGCTGTATTGTTTCGGTGGTGAAGCATGGCTGGTGTTTAAGTTCTCGGTCTTTTGTAATGCTAAATCTTTAGAAATTTTGAAGGAGGGGTTTTCTTACTTTTGAGGTAATCGTTCTCCTGTCAGGTTGTACAAATAAGATGAAAATCATCATGCGGTTATGATGAAGGTGGAGTAAAAGTTTTCATACTTTGAGGGATTTGGTTTGTTATTGAAGGGCTGTGTATCTTTTGTTGCATGAAAATGGTTTTTATAGGTAGCTGAGAAAAAAGTAGAACATAAATTGCACCCGATAGCCAGCCAAGAGAAGTACTTAGAGGAATGAATAAAACCAGAATCATTCTGCTGCCTTTCTTGGGAAAGATAAATACTGCAGGAAGGTCCAGGAATTGCTGCATCTTCTCTTTATGGCAAGAGGTTTTTTCTTTATTTCCTGAAATATTGGATGTGTATACTACAATTCTTTAAGGAACTTAGTCCAATCTATCTCATTGTTGCTTGTAAATTATATTCATGAAAAAAATATTTTTGAAAGAGCTATCTGATATCACAGCTGTCTCTAGATGTTGATTGCCTGATACTTTGAATAACTTTTCATGCAATCTTGCAAGCAATAATGAGAAAAATTACATAAGAAAGGAAAATAATAGGCAAATTATGAAAAAACCCCTTTCAACCGATGTGTTTTAAGTATATTCCTCAGTGTGCTTACATGATGATAACAACATCAATATGAGTGTTTGTTTTCCTTTATGTAGCATTCTTAACATTACTTGAAAATCTTGAATTATGAGTTTAATATAATAATTACATTAAGTGGTAAGGAAAAAGCCAGTCAGTGACAGAAATTCTCATAGAAGTGCTTATTTCCTTTCCAGTTCAGCGCTGATTTTCCTGAGTAAAAGTTCTCTGTTTTGGTCTCCTTCTTGGACAAATTAGCATGTGAAAACCAGAACATTATGATAGTGTCTTTTTGTATAAATCTCTCACGCCTGCAGGATATTTTCGTTTTTCTTCTTTGCAAATACAGTGATGATGTGGATGATGTGATGATACAGTCATATACTGGAATTAAAAGATTGTCTAGGTCCCTATTTAAACTCCCTTCAAATAGAGTTTAAATCTCTCTCAACAAATCCTGGTAACTCCTGAGCTAAGATCCTTTTTCCCTATTTGTTGACAGCAGTCTTGGTGTTGTATAAACTGACCTGTGATCAAAACCCCCAAAAGTCTGCTGGTCACACCAGTCTCTAAGCCAGGTATTATTCTTCTTGATTTTCCTGTTTCTTTCCCTTATTCCCTGCAAAGGGGAAGACAGAGAGAACAGAACTGGTACTCCAGGTCCCTTGACAGTTGTCTCAAGGCCCTGAGGACCTGATTGACTCTCTGAAGCCCTTGTTGAGATGTCATTGCTGCCTACCTGAAAAGCCAATAGAGGCTGATAATCAGTGGGCCATACCAGGCTGGGTTTTTTCTTGATGATGTCTCTTACATGGGCCTCAGGGAGGCAACCCACCTCCCTGTGGCATGGGTCTAATCAGCATATTGGGCCCTCCATTCCTTTCAAAAGGGAGTCACCAGGGACTACTGCGCTTCTTTTTATTTAATTCATGGTGTGGGGTTAGGCTTCCCTGCCTTAGGCAACCTGTCCATCCCAGAAGAACTTCAGTCCCCAATCTCATTTCCCTGGTCCCTAGATTCCAGGGCCTCATATCATGTTGTATAAGGACAACTGTGAAGGTGAGGCTAGTTGGATGGGAATTCAGTACCAGTCATCAGTCAGGAGAAGAGTGAAGTCAGCGCCTTGAATTTTAGGAAAGTAACATTTCAGCTCTTTGAGAAGTTAACCAAGAAACCTAAGAAACTGGGACAGGGGAGCAGAACAGGACTGTAAGATCTGTCCATGGAGCACATCCCCACATTTAGGAAAACTGGAAAGCAGAGAAGAATCAGCATAAATTAGTAAAAAACTGCTGGTTAAGCAAAAAGGAAATAAGGAAATGCAGAGATAATGGAAGCGGAGACAGATATCCTGGGAAGATTTTAGGGAGAGGTTGCCTAGTTCTGTAGGTGTGAGACGAGGAAGACCAAGGCATAGAGAGAGCTGAACTTGGCAGGGGATACAAAGAATAATAAGGACAATAGGTTAATCAGACAGAAAAGAAAGGTCAAAGAAAGTATACAGCCCCTGATTAACACAAACTGGCAAACTGGCAACAGCAGGCAAGGAGAAGGCTGAGGCACTGAACTTTTGCGCTTCAGTCAATGGCCGCCTCTCTTCCCATTCTCAGATGGATGGAAGCTAAGTCCATCCCACTGTAAACAAGGATCAGCTCTATTGGCACCCAAAGAACGTGAATGTATCTAAGTCTGTGGGATTCAATGGGATGCATCCCAGAGTACTGCGGGAATTGGCTGCTGTAGCTGCCAGCCCACTCTCCATGATACTCAAAAAGTTGTGGCACTCAGGGGAGGTCCCGAGTGACAGGAAAAAGGGAAGCATTGAACCAACCCATCTTAAAAAAGAGTAGAAAGGAGAAGCCTGGGTTCCAGCAGCATTCAGTCTCACCTCAGTGCTGGGAAGGTCATGGAACAGATCCTCCTAGAATGCACATGGAGGTCTGGAGGGTGATTTGAGGCTGATCAACTTGTGATATTTTACAGTGCAGAGACTGCATCAGTGGGCAGGGGAAGGAATGCAGACATTATCTGTCTGACTCCTGTAGGGCATTTGAGTTGTCTCCGACATCCTTCTTTTGAATTGGAGAGATATGGATAGACTATTCAGTGGAGTAGGAATTATTTGGATGGTCACATCCAAATAAGAGGGAACTGGTCAACAACTTGATGTACAGATGGGGATCAGTGGCAAGTGGTGCCCTCAGGGGTCTCGTATTATTAAATATCTCCATTAATGACATAGATAAAGGGTCAAGTTCACCCTCAGCCGGTTGGCAGATGATACAAAGCTGAGTAGTGCAGCAGCACTCCTGAAGGACACCATGCCATCCAGAGGGACATGCACAAGTTTGGGAAGTGGGCCCATGGGAAAAACTCATGAGGTTCAATAAAGCCAAGTGCAAAATGCTGCACCTGAGTCATGTCAGCCCCCAGTATCCACGTGGGCTGCAGGATGAACAGATCGAGAGCTGCCCTGCTGAGGACTCAGGGGGTACTGAGGGATCAGGGTTTGGACATGAGCTGGGGACGTGTGTGCAGAGCCCAGAAAGCCAGCTGTACCCTGGTCACAGCAAAAGTGTGACCTGTGGGTTAAGGAAAGAGATTCTCCTCCTCTGCACTGGTGGGACCCCAACTGGAGTACTGCACCTGCCTCTGAGTCCTCAGAATGAAAAAGACATGGGAGCAGAAAAGGGCCTCAAAACTGACCAGAGGGAGCAGGGTCCCTACAAGGAAAGACTGATGGACTTTGCATTATTTAGCCTGGAGAAGAGGTAGAGCAATCAGGGCTGATGTTGAACCCAGGAAGAAGGGAAAAGTGGAAGGTGATTTAAGATTTCGTTTTTATTTGTTATTTTCCTACTCTTATTTGATTGGTAATAAATTAATTTCTCCAAATCCAGTTGCTATTGCCTGTTATGATAATTGGTGAGGGGGTCTCTACCTGATCCTACTCTTGAGACTTTTATTATATTTATTCTACCCTGTCCAGCTGAGGAGAGAGAGTAAAAGAACATCTTTCATGGGCTTTCATCTGGCCAGAGCCAGCCTCCTCACAAGCAGTGTCTAAGAGTGCCAAGATCTAGTGAGCTGTTACTGGAAAATATCTTTTCCTTATAACTGATCTTCAGAAAAAGTGCAAATTAGAAATTCCGAAAAGGAAATTTCATATTAAAAGTTAAAAATTTCTGGATATTACTGGCTTTAACTTAAATTATTAAATGTTTAGACGGAGCTTATTCATTAATTCATTGGAAATGATGTTTCTGAAAGCAGAGGACGCATTAATATTGCAAAAAAACAGGTATTGTTGTCTGAGTTAATAAAATCCAACTAGAAATAAGATTAAAATCCTTCACAGTGAGAAGAATTTATTTGGAAAAGTAGTCAGTAATCCACAGTATGAAGTCTTTGAATTAATTCTGCATTTCTCTAAAAAGGGGACACACTAAGTCTAAGGAAAATACTACAGTCGTAAGCAGGAAGGCAAAGTAATTTACTCTAATGCTCACTGTTAGCCATTAAAAGAACTGATACACCTTTCATTAAAAGACAGATGAAAAATATACTTTTCTGATGTAGCCAGCAGGTGCAGTTTTGTACTTGACAGAGAGGAGAGATGAAAAGAATCAGTTAAGCATGCCAGAAGCAATGAAAAAATTAAAATGTCAAACTTTATTTTTTATAGACAGGCACAACTAAGTACAAATTGTTCAGAGTGTTAATGAATTGCTTCTACTTACATGGTGACTTGAAAGGAATGTGTTGGATGGCTTTTATGAATATAAATATGAGTATATGGAAGTGCTTCTCTACCATCCAGAATTACGATTTCAGAACAAACCATCTTTCTATATGGGTGTGGAAAATCTACAGCAGAACAGCATACTCTAGATCAACTGTAAAGACAAATCCCTTGGCAGCCAAAGTGCTTCTCAGCTCTGCAGTTATCGATCCCAGGATCGATCAATAGATGCAACCATAAACCAACACTCTTAAAATTCCAGTGCTGATGTGACTTTATTTAACCCTGATCTGTTTCTGGGAAAAAAATCCCAACTCACCTTTGCTGATCATTCCTACATCCTATATATATTATATTTAAATATAAATAAATATGAATAAATAAAATACGTATTTATATATACATACATTCCTATAAGTCCACCACAAACATTTTTGCAGTGTAGCAGTGAACCAGTTGAGTGGCCCAGGCTGTCTGAAGCAATGTTCATCCCCAGAATTGGTCAGTCAGTCAGACTCACCTCCTCAGAAAGAGGAGAGTGGAAAAAGAATCAACCTTGTCACAGAGATGTGGGCTTTTCCTTGACCTGGCTTGTTTCTACGAAGTGTGAAAAGAATGCAGGAAAAATGTTTTCATGTATATCTAGAAATATTTCAAATATGTTGTTGGGCTTCACCAAAATAACTAAGTACAAGATATAATCAAAATAAGATTTTGAGTTGTGTTATGATGTGATGTAATGAATCCTTCTAGTAAAATAGACCTTTTTATAAGAATTAAGGAAATCAGGCATCCTATTTCTGAGACATTTATATTATATTTCTGCACCAAGTTGTGCAGAAATATATTATAAGTGTGTATGAAATACATAAAGAAGAGCTTCTGGTGGATGTTTATTTTCTAAAGCATAATCCTTGAAGATATGAATGAAACGCAGATGGATTTTTTACAACAGGAAGAAACACGACTCTCATTTGCATTAGTAAGGTAGTAATCAAGCTTTTTTTCTTCTAAGAGCTTCTTTTATTTCTGGGGGGATTTTTTTTTTATTTTTTTGTCCAAGCAAGTATGACATGGAAGTTGTGTATTCTTATTTTTCTTTTCTCTTTTTAGTTGTCCTTTTTGTGTTCCTTCAAGAACAAAAACAAAAAACCCCAAAAACAAACCAAAACAAAACAAAAATCCTCAAAAAGCCAAAACAAAACAGAAACCCACAAAACCTAACCAATCAGCCAGGAAAAAAAAAAGGAAAGAAGAGAAAGAAAAAAAAATTATTTTTTAATAATACACACAACACATTTTAGCATTTTTAAATACATTATTAATGCTTACATTTTCACCTTCTGAGGAACTCTGATATTTAAATAGTAGTTGGTGAAAAACCTACATACAAAAACATTAAAATAACAATTTACAGAACAATAAATTTGGTGGAATGTCAAGAAACATATATCAATAATTACTGAACAGGATGGAAAAGAGACTCATCTGGTAAAGATTCAAGGCTCTCATGACTTCTGACAAAAAGAGTTCAAGGTTTACAAAAAGAACTTGTGAGACTCCTCCACCAGCTTATGTAGAATGTCATATGTATGTACCTGCACTGACCTAGTGACTGATCCATAACGCTGGTTATGAGTCTCCAAGGAAAGCTTGGGTAAGCCAGTAGGCCACATCTTTGTGGTGCCCTTGTTTTCATAATCCAAGATATTTTTTTCATTATAAATTCAGAATTGTTATTAATGTATCTAAAATAATTTTGTAAGTTCAGTCATAATATGTTACTGATGAAGTAATCATTGTGTGATAGATGTCTTTAACACTTCCAGTAATCACACCTACTGAAGAAATGAGGAGGTACAGCTATGATAATACATTTGGAATCTGTGTATACAACTGAATATTATCCTGAATACTTTAGAGACTGATGATTTTTTTTTCCTGTCATGACCTGATTTTTAAGTACAAGAGTAGTATTTTGAGATCATGTTTAAGTCACAAACTTGTTGTTGTACACTGCTTGGAGACCAGCTGTGCTATTTGAAAACAATTTAAACTTGGGGTTTGCCAAGACTTACAAAAGAGCTGTAAATACTGAAGTAGTCCTCATTTTATGATAGTACAATACATTGTTCTAATTAGCAAAATCTTTTGTTACAATTTGTTGTGCAAATTGTTATTTATTTGCATGATAAGGTTATCATGTCTTTGTGGCCAGAAGACATGAGAAAATAATTTTTAAAAAATGAGCAGTGTCTACATCTGAAAGCCATTAGCCAACACTGACTTAGTCTTGTTAGAAGTCTTAAAATACATCTATTTTGGTTTATTGTCATTAAGGTTTGACCTTGTCACAGTTATATGCAGACGAGTTATGCCAGTGGTCAGTACAAAAGTGCAGAAAACAGAGAACTTTGTTCCAAGTAGTTTATATCTTTGGTATAATCTGAGATTGATTCTGATCACATGCAGACTTAAGAGTAAGTCTCAAGTGGGAATCAGTATTTAAAGCCTGAGTTGTATTATTTAGGTAAAAGAAGAATTAAACAAGGAAAGTCTTGCAGAATAGTAACTACATGTAAGCCTTGGTCTCAACATTAAATTTTCTAGTACTAATGCATTTTTTACATACATTGCTTATTTTCATCCACTTCTTTTTTTGGTACTCAGCTCCAACTGTAAGAAGACATGGTGTTCAGTCGTTCTTCTAAGGCTAGGGAGATAAGAAATAAAGTTGTAAAGTTGTAAATAAATTAAGTAATTGATTTCTAGAAAGAGGATGGCCAGTATAGCATTCTTCATTGTTGATCTTGTCTGAATTCACAGACTGATGCAGGAAAACCATTAGAAAAGCATTGTATGTACCAGTTTGTCTTTAACAATTTTCTTTTGCTGTCACTCATTAACCATGCATACAGGACATTAATTATTTGTCTCTCAGACATGCAATGAATCTTTTAAATTGTGTTTAAATGAATATTTCATGAGCTTTCAGCACCTGTGCTTTGTGGTGTGTTTTCAAGGAAAATTTGATCTATGAGTGGAAGCTTTAAACGTCGGAAACACAAAGCAGGGAGCTTTATCACAGTGCCATAAGATTCTAGGAAAAAAAGTATGTATTATTAATTATTAAGAGCAGAAAGCTATGGTATTAGCTTTATGTTTAACAGGAAATTGTTGGGTAAGACAAACTCTGCTTCATCTATATTGATTGGAAAAACTATGAACTGTACATCAGTTCTTCATGAGGAAAAAAACAATTTTTTGCCACTGTCTTCACTGGCAACCCCTCTTCCCACAAGTCTTGACTGGATGGACATCAGGATGGGGATTGGGAGAACAAAGTCCCTCCCACTCTAAGTGAAGACCAGGTTATTGACCACTTGAACAAACTAAATATATATAAATGTCTGGGACCCTATTAGATGCATTCCAGAGTCTCAAGGCAATTGTCTGATGGCATTGCCAAGACACTCTTGATATTAAAAAGTTCATAGCAAACAGGTGAAGTCCCAGGTGACAGGAGAAATGGTTGCTGTACCAATCACTAATGAGGGTATAAAGGAGGACCCTGGGAAGCACCAACCTGTCAGTGTCCCGTCCATGCCCGGGAAGATCCCGGGACACGGATCTTCCGGGAGCTTCCAGAAGCTCTGCCAAGGCACATGGAGCACAGGGAGCCAGGGCAGCTGCACCAAGGGTGAGTCCTGCCCGAGCAGCCTGGTGGCCTTCTGGGATGGAGTGGCTGCATCAGTGCCCGAGGGAAAGGCTGCAGGTGTCGTTTACCTGGGCTTCAGTAAGGCCTTTACATGGCCCCCATAACATCCTCCTCTCTAAACTGGACGGGTGTGGGTTCTGCAGGTCAGCTGCTAGATGCACAAGAATGTGTTGGATGGTCGCCTCCAGAGGGTGGTGGCCAATGGCTCAGAGTCCCAGAGGATGTCAGTGGCAAGTGGTGCCCTCAGGGGTCTGTCCTGGGACCAGTATTATTTAATATCAATGGCACAGACAAAAGGATCGAGTGCACCCTCACAAAATTTGCAGATGACACCAAGCTGAGGGGTGCAGTGACACTCCTGAATGATGGGATGCCATCCAGAGGGATGGACAGGCTTGAGTAGTGGACCTATGGGAATACCATAAGATTTAATAAGACCAAGTGCAAGGTGCTGCACCTGGGTTTGGACAATCTCTGTTATCACTCCGGGCTGGGGGATGGAGGGACAAGAGCAGCTGTGCCCAGAAGGGCTTGGGGGTGCTGGTGGGTGAGGGGCTGGACATGACCCAGCCATGGGCACTCACAGCCCAGAGAGCCAAACGTGCCCTGCAGCCAAAGCAGGGTGGGCAGCAGGGTGAGGAGGGGATTCTGCCCTCTGCTCTGCTCTGCTCTGCTCTGCTCTGCTCTGCTCTGCTCTGCTCTGCTCTGCTCTGGGGAGAGCCCACCTGGAACCTTGCATCCAGCTCTGGGTGCCCAGCACAGAAATTGACCTATTGGAGTAAGTCCAGAACAGGGTGGACTAATCACCAAGATGATTAATAGGATGGAGCACCTCTCCTAAGAGGAAAGACTGAGAGAATTTGGATTGTTCAGCTTGGAGGAGAGCAGGCTTTGAGAGGACGTAATGCCAACCTTACTGTACCTGAAGGGAGGCTATAAGAAACCTGGAGAAAGATTTATTACGTGACAAAAAGGAATGGCTTCAGAGTGAAGGATTGTAGGTTTAAATTAGATATTAGGAAGAAATTTTTTACTGTGAGGTTGGTGAGGCACTGGAACAGGTTTCCAGAGAAGCTGTGGATGCCCCATTTTCAGAAGTGTTCAAGACCAAGTTGCACAGGGCTCTGAGCAAGCTGGTCTAGTAGGAGGTGCCCCTGTCCATGGCAGGGGACTTAGATAATCTTTGAGGTCCCTTACAACACAAACCATTCTGGAATTCTATGATTTGTTTTTTCTCTAATTTACCTTGTGAGTCTTTTCTGTGTGGTAGAAGATAGTCACATCATTGTGTGGATACAACAACACATGGTCAACTCTGACCTATGACCTGTCCTACATTTTCCTTTTATAGAAACTGGTGCATGGAAATAGAAGACCAATTAAGGACCAATTTGCTTTTGCCAGGGATTGGTAGTATTTGGTACAGACTTGGAATAGGGAACTCGCAGATTTCCTTGGGTCCCAAATTTAGATGGGCTGGATAACTGCATATGTCCAGTTTACATGGCAGAGGGGTGGGGGCTATGGGGATGACATCTATGAAAAGATGCCTGAAGTTTTCCCCACATCAGACAAAGCCATTTTCTCAGAGGTGGATCTGCTGCTGACCAAAGCTGAGCTGTCCACAATGTTGGTGCATGTCTGTGGTAATGTATTATCCTTATTTCCCATTAGTCCACTCTGGCCTTTGACTGGCAGTAGTAAAATTTTTCAAGTCTGTAAAACTTTTCAATTTCAAGTCTCAAAATTTTTTCAATTTTGAGCCTGTGATGGTAATAGATGAAGTATCTCCCTGTCCTTACCTCTTTATGCCATTAGCATCTTGTGGTATTTTGTCCCCCCCATCCACTTGAGGACGAGGGCAGTGGATTGGCTTGGTGGGCACCTGGCAAGCTGGGCACACAGCTGAGGTCAACCTGCCCAGTGAGTCACGTTCACAAGCCTGGCACTGCCTTGGTGGAGCTCATCTGGTGCCCAGGCCTGGACCAGGTGAAAGTCACAGCAGCTGGAGTGCAATGCACGTTCAGCATTTCTTTCCCCTGAGACTTGCTTAGGTGCTTGTACGATGGCAAAAAAGGGCACTCTCATTAACATGAGACTGATGCCCTCTTTGTGCCTTGGTGCAACATGGAAATTGGAAGGGGCTGGCCTGCCTTGTGTACCTGGCTTTTCTTCTCATGGCCCAAGCTCTCAAATGTATCCACAGCTTGAAGCTTGAAGGCAGTGGCACATGCTGTGGTCTGTTTTCATAATGCATTACATGAACAAAATCAAAGGAAAATTTTCTTCACATTTCAATTTCACGTTTATTTTATTCCGTGTTAAAGAACAATTCCAATTTCTTTTATGTTGAAAGGACTAAATAGGATCACAGCACAGGAACTAATTTTTCAGAAAACTTCTCTTTGATTATGAAATTATATACTGTATAATCTCTTACCTGTGATAGAACCAGATCTGCCTCTTCCTTTTCTAAATAAGGGATCTGAGGTCAGTTTTATGTATCTTCAGAGGAACCTTACAAATTGCTATGAATATAGGCAGGCAGAACACATGATTTTTGGTTGCAATCCAATGTGATTGCTGTAGGATGGAGCAGATACTACAGTACAAATTTCATTTATAAACAATGTTATAATGTTAATGTAGCTAACCATTGTAGACCTAATCTTCCTCACATCCTCTTTTTTTTTTTTTTTTTTTTGACGACTGGTAATAAGTTACAGCAGGAACCCAGAAGAATTAATTTCTGGGCAAATTGAATCCACCTAAAGGCAGGCAGCAGTGAAGTGTAAAGAGATGATGAAGAGTGCAGGGCAAGGATGATTAGAAGAATTTTTCCTGACTTATTTCTGGAGGAAGTGAAAGGGAGAGAAATCTAGTGCACATAGTGGGTGAACAGAATATGTGCCACGGGACATGGGATTTAGTGGCTCACTTTACTCCCTAGTTCCTTGGTATGGGTCCAATTTATTGTGGTAACTTGTTTATCGCTTACCATCTGTTTCTTGTGATGCACAACAGTGAAAAGTTTTTTTGGCCTCTTTCCTTTGGAGAAGGGTTTTGGTCATTTCTCATTACTTATTAATGATTTTCCAAACCCAAGAGCTTAAAGTGACATGTGGTATCAGAACCCAGAAATTTTACATACTCACTTTTCATCATTTTTGCTTACTGTCAGAGAGGTTTTTGGCTGTCCAAACTATACAGGTGCCACATTCATTTTGCATTAGAAGCTTTTTCAACACAGTCAGTAGCAAGTGTTTTGGTTTAGTGTTAAAATTTTATAAATGTTTTATTTCCGTCAGTTATTATGGCATGCCCATATTTGTATAGAAGCAAATATTTAAGTGTTGCTAACAAGAACAGTGAAAAAACTAGAAAAAATGTTCCTCTGGTCAAGCTTTCAAAATATGAAACTTCTTTCTGGGCACATAATTTTAGAATGATGCTTTAATAATTTATTTTAAAAAGCCAAAGCCCAACTTGAATGGAGAAGCTTACTACTGTTTCAAACATGAAAAATTTAAAAACATTTATAAGCATTTTTCTGTGTGCATATCTGTACATAACAGTGTTGTAGCAAACAACTGCAAGCTTATGCTGTTATTTCTTGCCATTTTTAAGACATAAAGTTTTATTGGGTAGTTATGATTTGAGTCTCTTTAATACCTGTCAAAGGTTATTAAGCGTCAGATGTTGGAACCTGGGGCATTGTTGAGGGTTACATTTGTTAAGGGGCTGCTGATTGCAGCAAGTACTGTGGAGAGCAATAGGAAGCTATTACCTACTCCCCCTCCAGAGGCCCAAACCCTAATTTACAGCTCAGAAACAGCATTACCTGGCCAAATACCATTGTCAAAGCCAGCCATGCCATTGCAGGGCTGAAAAGGGGAGAACTTTGGAGAAGATGGATAAATATGAATAAGAGGCAGTGAAAGGAAGGACCACACTGAAATGGAAAGCAGAGGGTGAAGTAGAGGTGAAGAAAGAAGAATGAAAGAAGAATGCAAGAATAACAAGCTAACCAAGAAAATATTCTAATTTCCTCATCACTGTCTGCCATTCCATCTCAGATTAGGTTTAAAGGTAATCTCTAAGTGATCTCTTCACAAAATTTCTTTCCTGAAAGGCATGTGACATGAAATGATAAAACATTTAACATTCGTTGGTTTTCTGATGAATATGCAAGGAATGGGGAGAGGACATTTGCTTTAGTTCTGTATCTTAGTGTGTGTGCTATTTTTTTTTTAATTCTCATAATGCCTGGAAGTCCTTTGACTAAACAGGAAGTTTTCTTTTGAACTTTTATGACTAACATAACCACAAGAAAGCTAAGAGCATTGCTGGGATTTCAAATAGAAGAAATGCAGCATGAAGTAGATAACATTTTATAAAAGCCATAGAAGTGGTCCTGGGAGTAAATGAAGTTACAGAAGTACAGATGCATCTTATATAGAACATGACAGTTAAAAGGGAGTTGCATTGAAATATCATTTTAACTAGCTTAGGCAGAAATTAACCCTCTGAATAGACAAGACTAAAACCATCCCTAGAGCCAGTGCCTAGGTTAATGCATCAGGGGTGAATTGGGCCCAAAGTACTGATGATAGGATATGGAGCTTGAAAAGGGCACAAACAAAGATGAATTGGAAACAGATGTCAGAAAGAATTTTTAGAATCATACATTTTTGTAGTAGCTACTGGGCAAGGCAGTTGATGAAAAACACAAAGGGACAAGAAAAAGGAAAAGAGGGATTGGCATATCTTAATGCTTCAACTAAAACAATCTGTGCAGGTGATGTCTAATGTCCCTAACATTTATTCTTCTACTCACTACCACGTTAAAATGTGAAATGGCAATATTGGAACATGTTGAATCTGTCTCTTAATACTTTGCAGTGTATCAGTCATTTTATCAAACCATAGAATGGTTTGGGCTAGAAGGAACCTTTAAAGATCATCTATTCCAAGCCCCTGCCATGAGCAGGGGTGGATTCAGCTACGTCTGGTTGCTCAAATAGTTGTTCCATTTTTTCACTACCCTCATCATAAAAAAGCTTCCTTATACATAGCCTGAATCTATGCTCTTTTTGTTTAAAACCATTACTCCTTACAAATGCAGGCCATATTAAAAAGTCTGTCCCCATTTGTTCTTGTAAGCCCCCTTTTAAAGTATTGAAATGCTGCAATGAAGTCTCCCTTTACTCTTTTGTCCAGGCTGAACAATCCCTAATCTCTCAGGCTTTCTTCATAGGAGAGGTTCTCCAGCTCTACACCAACTTTTGTGTCCCTCCTCTGGACTCACTCCAGCAGGTAGGTCCATGTCTTTCCTGTGCTGGGACCCCAGAGGTGGATGCAGGGTTCCAGGTGGGTTCTCACCAGAGCAGAGGGGCAGAATCCCCTCCCTCAGCCTGCTGCCCACCCTGCCTGGGGTGCAGCCCAGGATAATTGGCTTTCTGGGCAGCACCTGTCTCACCTCTCATCCACCAGCACCCAGAATATCTCTTGGCAGGGCTGTGTTGATGCCAAGGGTTGCCCCAGCTCAGGTGCAGAACCCCCCTGCACTTGGCCTTGTTGAAGCTCCTGAGGTTGATGAGGGCCTGCTTCACAGTTCTTGCTTGCCTCATTCAGCATGTGCCAGGTGATTAAAGTTATGGAAGTAATTTTATAGGTGCTTTTCATAATTCCAGATTGAAAAAGACTGTTTTCACAGAACTTCAGAGAAGCTAGCTGCTTGCACAGTGTAGTGAGGCAGAACAAGCCTCTGGTGCTAGGAGACTTACTACAGGATTACTTCTAGGAAGCTCTTACCAATGGCTGCAGTAAATAATGTATTTAATACTGATACTTACTAACAGAGGTCATCAGGTGTCCATTGGATGTATTCCAGGCCTTGTACCTGGATCTGCCTGCAGCGAGAAGACATGAAGTGATTTTTCCCAGATAATACTTCTGATTAGACTTTAAAAAGTACTTGCTTTATCCAAGTCTTTTGCCATTTAAATCACACTATAATAATTTAGCACTCAAAAAAGTCATATATCTAGTGTAGAGATAAAAACTTCAGCTTGAGGCATTGATTCAAGGATTCTTTCTGGTGGCACTCACCAGTTGCATAAAAACATAATATGGATTCTGAGGTTCATACATAGTCACAGATCTGTGCATTAGTTAGCAGTAGAAATCCCAGGTAAAATGAAACCTGGACAATTCCATGATAGTTCGAAAACTCTTTAGTAGAAGGAGCACATTATATGAGCTTAACTGGAACTACTAGTCTGCTTTGATGTTTAGACTTGCACTAAGTTTGAAAGCCACTTCCAGGACTGGTCTAAGTGCTAAACGACATACACCAGATAACCAAAGGTGTAATTTAGCTGAACTGATATTTCTGATTTTCATTAGACCAGGAAAAGTGCAGTTTTGGTCATTGAAACATTCAGAGAAACAGGATGTATGACTTGAATCTTCCAAAGCTCTGAAAGTACTGGAAATAAAATTCTCCTGCTTTTTCCCCTTTTAGATTAAATAATGCCCAAAATGCCAGATGAGTGTGCATCAACTCTGTGATATTCTTTTTGTGATGATACTGAAGCCCCAGTTGCATTGGGAAGGTGATCCTCACTTGGTCTTTCTCACTTGTAAGAGTTTTGAAGGCCTCAAAGATTTTGATCATTTTCAGTTGTTATTCTATCCCTTTTTGCTTTAATTGCTCAAAATTGCATACCATTAATTTTATCTTTTCATCAATTAATACTTCTAAAAATTCCAAGCATTTTCTATACTACAAATAGGATAGTATATATCAAATTTCATTTGGGCAGTATATATCAAATTTCATTCAGTATAGGCACCATTGTTTGCTTCAAAGATAACAAAATCATCATACTGGTTTTCCAGAAACAAAAATTTTTACCCTAGAAATTCATTCTTAGGATACCATTCACTGATTTATTTTTCCTCCAAAATTACCTCTTGAAAGAGAAGAATAGGAAGTATTAGTGTTTCCTTTTTTACTTTGAATTTATGATTTCATAGTGCAAATACTCATAGGTAGTGACAGCTTCTATATTTTAGATTTAGTTGAGACCTAATGGTAAATCAGCTGCAAATATTACAAACACAATGTTGTTATTTGGCTTGGTGTTTTGCTTGTTGGGTTTTGGTGGGGGTGGGGGTGGTGTTATTGTTTTTGTTGCATTTCATTTAATTGGCATAAGGAATGTTTTGTTTTGCTGGAATTTGTTATGTAGCAATCTGTAAAAGTATTGGACTGATCTGGAGGCTGATAAATGAATCCACAGTTTCACACATTTTTACCAAGTATTTCATGCTTCAGTTAAATGTCCAACAAAATGGAATTGCAATTGATCCACCACAAATCACGTAACAATGTAATTTGATTTTCTAGTATTTTCAACTTGAAATCCATGCGCTCATCTGTGACACGATAATATGTCACGTTCACGGTGATCTGCTGGCAATGTTGCTGAAGGTTTAAAGCCACAAATAGCTCTGCTGCTCTGTTCTGTAATCTCACACTGCACTTCAAAAAGAGCAGTTAGTGCTCTGTTTCATTGTGAAAACCCTGTAGCATCTGCAGTAGTTTTCTGCTTGTTGCTTTTCTCTGTTAAATAGTCAGTGACTGTGGAGCCTGGATGGTTATAGACCCATAGCCAAATTCAGCACCTGCAGAATAGACAGATTTCACCAGTGAAAGTACAACCATTTATACAAATAGGGTGTTTTTTAATTACAGCTTTGAAATTATTACTCAACATTCCCACAATGTAAGTCATCCTTAGATGTCTTATGCTTCAATGAAAAAGCTTCTCTGAGCTCTGGAACATTATTTACTGCAGATTTCCTCAGGTTTGATACCACCTCTCAATTAGTCACCTGGAATAGTTTAAAAGGGCATTGCTTTTAAGTACATTTTAATGCCTGTTTTTTCTGAAACTTTAAAGGTTTGACATAAACCCACCATCTCTAGAAAAACAATGTGTCCTATTAAATATTAAAATTTATGTGAAATGTTGTTAAGTAGAATTTCACATTGAATTGGGTAAGATAATGCAAAATTGCATTTCTAAAGTTAAGTTGAAGATGAATGACAACTTAGGTGTACACTCACAGAAATTAAAAAAGAAATCTTCTTCTTTAAAAGAAAAAAAAATTATTTTCTTTAAAAAGGTTAATTCACAGGAGAACAAAATGGGTTTTTTCTGTCTTTGTTGCAGAAGTCAGCTCTGTGCAGAGTTGTAAAGTATTTTTTCTTAAGAACTGTTATTACATTTGGTCAACTATTGAAAATGGTGGTGTTCATATTATAGGGTCTGTCTAGAACAGTTTATCTTATAGTTAGGAAAAGAGGGCCTAATCATGTAATTGAGGAACAGGGTAAGAAGATTTTTAAAGAATTAAATAATAATTAAGTATTTATTGAAACTAGCTACATTCAAATGACAGATATTTCAAAATACTTGAAACAACATTTTGAAATCTGCGTAATAAAATTCCAAATGTTTGTTTCTTTAAACAGAGTCCTCCTAGACAGAGCTGGCAGAGCAAATCAGATATTCCATTTTACAGAAAATTGTGCTAGCAACTCAGGAGCAAGCCTGCAGCGTAGTTCCTGAGTTTGAAACGTGTAAGTTTGCAAGCATCTTGAAGAGTCCCAGAAAGGAGAAGCACAGAAGTGGTGGGGAGCTCTTCCAGGGTCTGGCCTGTGGCAGCAAGAGCATGAGGTGCTCCCCTGCTCTGTGCTGGCAAAACGTGCTGTCACAAGTCTGTAACAGATTATCCTCCAGAATTAAACCAGGCTCTGTCCCTTTCCAGGAGCCCACACAGATTTGCAGTGATCAAGAGGGGAGATTTGCACTGCAAAAGTTCCTAGAGTTAACCCCAAGGATAAATTTAAACAATTCATTCCAGCCCACCTGAAAAGATGACATAATTTTTGATAAATTCATAAACTCTGTTGTACTGCTGTATAAAAATACTTTTCTTGCAAAGTAATTTGCAGTTACTCGCATATGCTGTTCTGGACCATACTCATTGTTTCAGGACATGCAGTTTTCCAAGCAGTGTAGTGCTCATGTAGATTTGTAAATTAACAAGGCCTGTACTATTCTGGATACTAAAACTTAACTCCCATTAGTGGAATTATCCTTGATATTCATAGTTGTTGTGTATATTTTATTATGGCAATTGATTTTTTTGTATTTAATTTTAGGGTTTTTTCTGGGGTTTTTAACATATTTTCCTGTCATATTAAAAGAAACAGGGGAGGAGATAACATCTAACTGGTATTGCTTCTTCATGCAGACTGGTAGATATTTCTTAGATATTTTCATTTTATAGATTAAATTCCTATATACCTGAAAAATTTAACTTCCATTAGACCAGATTGCTTGAATCCCCATTTAACCCAGCCTTGAGCCCTCCCGGAATTTGGGAACTTTTTACAGTTATGATTCAAGCATCAGGAAACAGAGTTATTTATGAACATTTCTTATGCTGAGAGCCAGTAAGTGCTGAAGGCAGAGGCTCAGCATGTCATAGAAACATGTAGAGTCCCTGGAAAGATTCTTTGGGACAAAGCCAAAATCAACCCGGCCTACTCTAAAGCCTGCTCTTATGGACTGGATATGGACTGGACTCCACCTATTCCTTCCAGTATTTCTCTGATCTTTTTATCTCAAGGAGCTGATTGGAGATGACTAAAATGATCTAATAAAAATTGGTTCAGAAAGTTGCTGCCTGTTTCAGCATCTCTCAACATGTGGAGCTTCACGAATAGGCAGATATTAATAATAATGTCTAGTTTAATAGTGAAATTCTCTCCAGAATATATGTTTGAGATTATTGCTATGTATTTTCTAAACCATGTATTAAAACTGCTTTTGCTCAGAGGTTAATGTACTGTGAAAGGTAGATTTTAATGCATGTGTATGCCATGGGCTATTTCAGACTTAGCAAGCTGTAGAAAGCTGTATTAGAATTCTTTCATGTATGCAGTGGTTCTGGGTAGTTTGCTCTTAATTTTCTTGAATTAGTTGAAAAGTGGCAAAATCATGAAGTGTATGTTTCTGTGAGTTTGAATTTTCCTCATAAATGTGTAAACTGTGCTTCAGTCTTACTGTCTTAACACTGAGTATTGTCTGAAGTCATGTTTAGCACCGTTTTTCTCCTCCTCTAGGGATATCTGCTCTAAGTATGTGAGTCTGTCCATTCAGGCTGTTCACTGAGCACTTTCCACAGTTTTTATTCAGTCTTTCCACCGCTACATATATTCTTAATTGTGTTGCTTTGTGAACTGAAATGAAAACACTGTGTTGCTGTGTACCATATATCATGGTTGTTTATAGTTGGAGAGAATAAAGGCATTTAGTATTTTCATTGGTTTTAATTAGTGACAGTATTAGCTTCCTTCCTAGAGTTTTCCCATACTAATGTCTTCGAGCTCAATCATTCCTGTCTTTCCAGTCCTGAACCCAAGAATGTGTCTTCTGTTACTCCAATATTCATTGGTGTTGCCAGTGTACTGTCCAAAGATGCTCTGGCCAAATGAATTAATTTAATAGTATGCAGAGTTAGTGACTGGATGTGGTGGACTTTGAGAGACAAGTTCCATGCAGAAAATAACTTGGTCAAAAAAGGATGCTTTAATCTGAGTTACTTTTTTTGCCTAAAAGATGTATTTCCTTTTTTGAGTTTACTAACAAAACTTACACGGAGGATAACTTTGTCACATTACTGCAAAAAGTGTGAGCAAGATGTTGCTAAAAAAGAAAAAAGGACAGAAAAAACCCCAAACTTGAGTTTTGCTTGCACCTCAGTTGGAAACTTTTGGAACAGATAAAGTTATCTTACTGTTCGTCACCTCTAAGTCCATTTTTCTCAATAGCAACTTAACATTTCTCAAAAGTGTTTCACACTTAGAATCGCTTTGCAAATATTACCACTGTATTCCAGCATCAGTGTTAGACGTTGTCTTGAATATCACCTGCGATAAAGTAACCCATGAGGCAGTTTGTTCTTTTGAGAGATGAAAATTACTGCAATTTCTGAAATAGCAGCAGACCTTGTAGAATAGTTTTTCATGAAAGTATTCATTTACTTTGCACTTTCATTTGCCTTGCAGAGAGAGAAAATCACAACTGCATAAAATAATCCCATAGCTAGCTCATTAAATGTTCAGGCTAGATGAAAGGTTGGGAATAGTGGTGATTAAATTACTATGGACAGCAGCTCAGGCACTTTACATGTACAGATGAATGCAAATAGGTGGAAATTATGTGGAATTAGAGCACTCAGTTGCTTCCCCAGTCTCTTACTGCAGTAACTTGATTGACATTAAACCTAATCTAGATTGCTTCCCTAATCTAGATTCTCTCTTCAGGCATTCAGTTACCTGGAAAATTTATCCAGAGAAGCACCTGAGGAAAACATTATCCAGCCTTTTCTGTTGCTCCTGTCTACCTGGCTAGCTCTATATTTATTTATAATAACAATCATGTGTAGTTATAATATCTATAATACCTATAGTAGTAGTTGTGATAACTAGTTAGCTAGCTAGTTATTTATTAGTCATCAGTAGATCCCAGGAAACACTACCTGCTTTCTTATATTGATGTATAACAAAAAGGCATTGACAAGAAATACCAGCCTTACTTGCAAGCCTTACAGCCTTGCAAATACTCTAGAAATTACCAGTTGAAGCAGTCAATAAGAATACAAACTGTGGAGTCAATGATATGATGACTTTGGCTTGACTCCATGATGAGACTTCTGTTTTTGCTCTTTCATTTCATGAGGTAAATTGCACTGACTCTGTTAGGACATGTGTCTGTGTGACAGCTGGCATAACTACTCTGTCTGTCCTTTCATATATTTTTTGGGCATATATTTTTCATGTATTTTGCATCATATTAGGTTCTGCAGGTACAGCAGGTTATGGGGGCAGGTTTTTGGGAGGAGAACAAAGTCTACTGCAGAGCAAGATGTTTGGGCATGTGGAATGAAAATTTTTGAACAGACAAAGAACATTTAGCATTGGGCCACTGGCAGATTTCAAGGAAGAGACACTTATTTAGTAAAAGACAAGATGAAGAAATTATTTTTTAAGGATTGTTACCTTCTAGGAATCTTCCAAATAATGCTGAGTGTAGAGGAGGCCTTGAGGTACATTCTGAGGAAGGGCAGACTTGTTCAAAATAATTTTCATTTTGTTCCAAAAGAACTAAATTGCCGTTTTCAAATGTTACCATAGTCTAGGATCTCTACTGAAACCCAACACTGAAAATTGAAAGAGTTTTTGGATCTGAAGCATATTCTGCTGGCAAATCCACCTGAAAACTGCATCCCATGTCAGGTCCTGAGAAAGCATTTTTGCTTATAATTTCTCTGCTTAGTGCCCTTGGGTAGCTGTCAAAATCCTTCTGGATAGCACAGTATTAGGATAGAAATGAGAGAACAAGACTGTTTCAGTGTAAAGTGTGTTTCTTTGTTTATAATCCTTTTTCATCAGGATGCTCCCTGTGTCTATAGTAAGTAATTAACTGCAGTCACGCTGTCTCTTTGCCAAGGACATGTGCATTATTGTCTGAAAAAGTTGCATAGTTTCACGAAGAACAATGCGGGAAAATCTCATACTCTCTGTAATTTGGAATCATGTTTGTCTTCTAAGTAGACGATAGGGTTAAAATCCAATCACAGGAGGGAAATAAATATTGCTTTTCTCACTACTAGTAGGATATTTTGACATTTAAAAATCTACTTTCATCTCTGAGGTCTCTCCCTTTCCTTTCTCTTCTATGCACATTCTCTGGATGGATTAAAGAAACAAAAAAAGGGCAAGCTCTTCAAGTGGATTTGATCTGGTCAGTTTTAGCTATGAAAACCTGTGTTCACAGAGAAATTATTTACAGGAATGTTTGTTTCTGAATCCCAGCCAACTGTGAATGTCAGCAAGGCAAAGTGGCTCAGCCCTGCAAATGTCTTTTGCCCATCTACAAAGCCCAAAACACATTAGGTTGTAAACTGCAGCTTTCATTGAGTAAAGGCATCTCTCATATTCACTAGTCAATAAAAACATTTAAAGGTAGTAAGTTCCAATTTTCTACTTGTAGGGTTTTTTTCTGGGCATCTGTGTTACCAGGTTGATATGTGGCATGTAACATAGGGCTAGGTGAACTTCAAATGAGCCTTCTAAGATAAATTAGTCACTATCTGAAATAATAATAACTTGGCAAACTTCAGATACGTCTAGGAACAAAACCAAAGTTATTATTTCCTATTTTGTTTTGCCTTATTTCACTTTGACAGGGCAATGTTCTTGCTGTTCAGTTTTACTGGATTGCTTTTCTTGAATATTTGCAATAGTCTAGTTGAAGTTGCTTTGCATGGAATATACATAATAGAGATCATATTTTCAGTTGGCTGATGATACTTACCTATAAACACAAAATAAAATCCTGATAAATATGTTGTTTTCTGTGTATTATCTTGTGTCTTAGGAGTTTTATTTTGGTATGCATAATGTTTTTTCTTCAGAAATATTCGCCCATGAGAACTCTTGCTCTAAATTGTTTTGATTGGTTTACACCTATATTTTTACATGTAGAATCAGATTAAATTCTGTCCTATTTTTATCCTTTATCATGCAAATCAAAATACAGTTCAGCCCAAGCAGTCTTTTTCTCCATCTTCTGTTATGTTTTGGTTTCCCAGCAGTTACAATTTCCCCCACTCCACAAAAGGCAGCTTTGTTTTGTGATTTTGAATGTGCAAGCTTTTCACTTTGCTGTGGAGGGCATTCTGTCTTTTCTCTGATAGTAATATTACAGACTACAGTTCTAATATCATGCATATGATTTAATAGTAATAGTTCTATTCTGATCACCTTACTCTGTGTGTGTCTTTGCTTCTTTGGTGTCCTGGCTCCCTGGAGCACTGAGATTTGGGGAAGATGGTCATCAGAGGAACAACAGTTGATGTCACAGCAAAATGAGGGCATATAAAGTTTACGGATTGTAAAAATCCAGTTTGCTCCCAGAAGGTCCTCCAAGCAGACAGGATAAATTGGTACCATTGGGGCTGGTTCTGCAGCTCATATCTCTGGTGAATGCTCTTAAAATCAGAAGGTTATCTGAGATTTCTCTCTATAGGCGAGTGTTGACAAGTTCAACATGGCAAGTTCCAAAGAGAATTTTGCCATAAGTACTTTTTATTAGAAATCACTGTGCAAATAGTGGTGGAACATCTTCATGGCTATGGTATTTGACTCTTTGAGGCACAGAAGCCTCTCAGACTGTACTCAGATCCGGAACAAGAAACTTGTCTTGCTGTTTCCTTCAGAATGAGTTGTAGGGTGTATTTTTTGCCTTTCTGAGATATGGGGGATTGTTGGAAAATAATGTAACATTTTTCTCATTTTAGGATCACCAATAAGAATGGGAAGAGTACCCAGGTTTTCTTTCTCTTGGGAACCACATGGGTCAGATAGAAAGCAGTATAAGTAGTTTGGGGTGTTAATGATGATGAATTTAAGAACAAGTCTGGTTACAGGAGGAAATTCATTCTGGAGCAGAAATGAACTTCAGACAGTACACATTTCTGAGTTCTTATGGAGATGTTTGTTGGAGGAGAAACTTTTAGAATTTCAATTACTGAGAAAATAGTTTAAAATGGAGTTCATTTTCAGCTGAGGGCTAGTTTAAAATGGCATGTTATCTGTCCTCTGTGTGTCTCTAATGAAGACAGAAATGTGTGGTTTGTAAGCCAGAAGATCTTTCAGAGTTCATGGGCTATTATGTGATGAGCTGTATAAAACGCAGGCATTTGGGATAAGTACAAACCAATTTCAGCCCTGTGGTCATGATCAGAATTGGATAATAATGCTTAAATAAATAAAATTATTTAAGAAAATACTTGATATGAAAATGTGAATGGTTAAGGTCAAACATGAAGAAAACCACTTTTTTTTTTTTTTCAGTTTCTATACTGATGGTCATACATGATAACATTTAAAGATGACTACAGATATGTTAGCATGATCATATATTTTTTCAGATAGTACAAATCTTGCGTGATCTACAAATTCTTATGTTAATACATGTCAGTTGCACCTTCAGATTGTTGAAATTTGTATTTTACAGACATTTCATCAGTACAAATACTTAGTGTTTAGACAGAAATAACATTACCAGAAAGTTTGACGATGACTAGTGGGTTTTTTTGGCACTCAATCAGGTGAACAGCTTAAGCAAATATAATAACTTTACTAATTGCTTTGAAGAGTCTTACATTATCTTCATATTACCTTTAAAATGCCTCAGTGTAACAGTTAGCTGTGCATTGAACAGGTTTTGTTGACATTAAGTACAGGTTAAAGAAAATATACCTCCTAATAGATACTGTGAAATGTTTCAATTAATCCCTGTAGGTTAGATGAAGCTATAGAATGTAAGTTTAAAACATTGAAATTTTAAGTAGTATAAGCATTTCTAATTAAACCCTGGGTTCTGAGAGCACCTTTTTTTCAATTTTTTGCAGCTATTTGCATTTAGATATCCTATAAATAAATTATTAAATGCATTATTTAGAAAGTTCTGGCCTGCTATGTGATTTCTGCCATGGGTACAAAATGAGATAGCTTTATGAGTTTGAAATACACCCTAAAATAGTTAATGATGTAAAGACATTAAAATCTCATCTTAGTTTTTATGTTCAAGCTAGGCTTCCTTGCTAAACCTTCTTAAAATTAATGAATAACTCCCCTGTGCATTAGGATTTGGGTATCACTGTTTTATGCATTTTCTGTAATAATTAATGCTGTGACATCTGACAGCAGGGCCAAATTGCATTGTTACTGTTGATTAACCTTGGATTTTAGAAAAGAAACACGGAAAAAACCACTAAGACTTGGAAATACAATTTCAAAGTACTTTCATAAGTGCATTTGTTTTAAGTGTGAAATATGTCTATAAATTTCATATTCTATAGGAATGTTTCTTGGACATAGTAATATCTCTTTTTCTTTCTATTATTTAAATTGAAGCTGGGCATGTAATTTATCAAAGAGGAAAGCAAACTATTTAACTAATTTTCTTCTACAAATCTATTTTTGCTTTGAGGTTGAACTGAGCCATGAGAAACTCTATAAATTCATTGTATTCTAATGCTTGTGCTTTAGAAAAGCATAGTATTTCCAGCAACTCTAGTAGATGTTACAGGGTTAAATAAAAGATGTTTCTCAGTGCAAATCAGCTGACCCTTACTGGGTCAACGTTGGCTGAGGAATTAATCAGGAACGGCAGAAAGAAGCTAGATGAGAGCCTCAATGATTTTTCCAAAGATCTGGGAGAACTCATAACAAGGAGGAAGCTATGACAGAAAATAGAGGTGAATGTTTGGCTGTGTAACCAGTGAATGTTTTAATTTCGTAAGTCATTAGTGATGTAAACTTGTGGAAGGAGGTACATGCATGTGATGGGTAGGGAGCGTGCTCTCCTCGCTGAAGCTTTGTCAGAACAGCCAACAGGCATTAAGCAGTGCAAGAGCAAAGGGCTGGGCTGCCATGCAGAAAGCACAATTAGTATGGATGAGAAATTGAAGAGGGGTCTGCTATCAACTCAGATGTCTCACAAAATAAAAATATAAATTGCCATTTGTTGAGAGAAATTTAGTCTACTTTTAGCATTACCTAAATTTACATAAGTTTGCATAACTGGAACAATCCATTCTGAGGTTGTCACCTCCTTCATATGTGACAAGTTCCTATGTATTATATGTCAGTGAAGAGAAAAATACCTAAGGTTAGATTAAGAGTTAGAATGTTGGGACCATAAATGCCTATGGAAGTATTAAAGTCCAGAGAGATTAGATGGATAGGCCCATTTGTACATGAATGTTTTACAACAGTGTCACTCTTTAGGAAAAAGTCAGAAATATTGGAGTGTCTTCTAGTCTTTCAAAGTATTAATGTAACAATAGCAGTAAGGCTCAACATGTTGAGAAGGTTTCAAGACTATGAATATACATTTCCATGGAGAGGACATTTGCATGTTTTTCATGAAGCAATTCCACCTTCATTAAGTAATGTCTTGATAGAAGTATTCCAGAAAATACCAGGAGAAATTAAATGACAATACTCATTTTCAATTCTGTGAATTTTTTGGAGTGTGATTTTCCCAAGTAAAAGTGTATACCACATTGAGTTGCTGCGCCTCGTGTAAGCCTGCCCGCCCTCAGAGGGCTGGAGCCTTGCCAGGCAGGTGGGGGTACAGGGAAATGTTGGGGCAGGTGCAGCAATCTCTTGTGGTGATTGTAGACCGTGGTGGCAGTGTAGACGCACGCTGGGGAGCTCGCCCAGAGGCAGGACAAGTCATCCCTGTCCCTGCCGTGGGGCTGTGTCTGCAGCTCCTGCAGGTTGTTTCTCCCTGGTGCAGGTCTCTCACCTGTGTCCAGGCTGTTCCGTCAGCCCAGGTGCGCAGCTTACGTGGGTGGGGAGGTGTCCACCTGTTCTGAGGCATCACCACAGTGAAGAGAGTAGAACAACCCAAAGATAGGTGTGTTGCAGTGTGTGAAAAAGGAGCTTTTTTCCAATATAGGTGCAGTGTTCCTTTCATGCAGCTTCTTCCTTAAAGGCTTGTTTGAAAGGTGGAAATCAGCCTGCACTAGATCACATGGAGCATAAATGATTCAGCATGAAACAGTTAGTGCAAATTTTATTTCTACATCTTCCATCAAAACCCATCAATTTATCACTAGTAAGGTATGACAGAAGGAATGAAATAAAAAAAATCTATTGTAAAAGCATTAAATCAAACAATGATTACTTTAGCTGATGTTTTAAAATTAGCTTCTTAAGTACCCCATGCATTTTTGTAAGTACCGAAAGATACTCAGTATATGTATGAATAAGTGCAATTTCTGGATATAAGACACATTTTAAATTCACTAAGAATATGTCACCTTAGGGTACTTTTAAACATAGATTTTGTATTTGCTGGAAAATTATATGAGAAATTAAAATGCTATTAATCATCATTATTGCACAGGTTTCTATCGGAATCAACAATAGGAATTATATTTTTATAAATACAGAAAATATAAATAACCTCCTTGGATTTTCTTTCTAATTCCATCTCAGTTAACAGGCCTTTATTTAAAAATCCTGTTAAACAAAGGAAGTTTGTCTGTATAATCCTGTGATTTTCTGAGAGAGAAATTACTGGTACTTTCTTAAACCAGATCAAGAGCATATTGATCCTTCTGCAAAAGCCTTTATGTTACTTTTTCCTGATTGCTTATTTTTTAAAGAGAAAAAACTTATCTGAGATACAATCATCCAACTTAGTTTTTGTAATGCCACTATTAGACAGCTGCAATAAAAACAAAATTATTTGTAATTGCTCCTATACATAGATTTATAAATTATTTTCTATCTCAAGAGCAGAAGACTTGTCTTTAAATTAAAGCTTCTAAAGCACAATATGGGTTTTAGCTACTTCTGATGTGTCCTTATCAGTTAGTACAGTACAGCTAACTCTTAAACAATTTGCAGTTTTTGAACTTTCTTATTTATTGGAGCTTTTTTTGGGGTAAAGGAAGGAGAATAATACATGGAAAGAATTATTCACCTCTAATCTCTGCTGTAGAAAATCCTTGCGTACCATGTAATCCCCTTTTTTAACTAGTGTATAATTTGACTTCAGCCCACAGGCAAAATAGAAGGTTCACTGTTTTGGTTGCTCTCTGTAGCTCTACGGTGACATTTCTCTTGAAATTAGTAACATGAGAAATATAGTTAACACGCTACTGGTCTCAGAGTCGAAGTCATCAAAAAGAAAAAGCTTTTTCCCAATATTTTCACCACCTGAGGTGGCATTACTTGCAAGTAATGCAAGCCAGCAGGGCCAAAGGGTTTGTTTTTTATCCATCCTTTTAATTATAACTCTAAGGAAAGACAGTGGATTTTGACTCGTAGTGAAAGTAAACATGAACTGTATATTTGTATGGCCAAAATGAAAAACCAAAATCTGTCATTCCTTTCAGCATTTAGATATTCTATCTGACACAAATCCAATTGTTTTTCATTCACTCATAAATAAAGCATGGGACAGATGTGCTAGATTTACAAATTGCTGGAGAAGGAGATGGTGTTTATCGGCTGCCTTTCTTTTGCCCTCTGTTGCTAGAGATAAGAGAAATCCAAATTGACTTGCTTCCTCTGCCTGAGGCATCTTAAACTCACAGCTCCCTGTGTCTGAAGCATGCTCTGTGTTTCTGTATGTATGTATGGCTTCAGCTGCTCATGGCTGCTCTGAGGTTTTGGTAGAGGACGGTGCTGCTACTAAAGAGAGAGTACTGAGATGATCAGTGGATTTTGGAAAAGCAATACAAGTATCATGCTGAAAGGACAGAGTATCCATATTTTCATCTGCTGTATCATGTGCCTGAGGGATGGGGTGAATTTCTCTTTTGCCGCCTCCACAAACATACCCTCTTCAGTGTGTCCAGCAGTTATGTAAGCACTTCCAAGGGCATCACCCCTAAAGCCTCCCCATTAGCCACAGTTTCCCATCGGATCTCCTTCAGACCCTGAGCTGCTGCTTCTGCAAATGCGATCGCCGGCCAGGTCATGCTTTGTGCCAGCTGTTCTTCTTTCTCAACAGCCAGTGAAAACCTCAGCAAATTCTGTCTTCCTTCTCAGGTTCTACACCAGAAGCTGACTTCTCACAAGCTACAGAGGAGGTGAAGTGTTCTGACTCTTTAACTTCTCTCCCCCCAGTCCTTTGAGTAAAGCCACATTCTCTTGCGGATGAGTGGAGTTACCTGACACTCATTGCAGCAACAAAGGCAGCTGAGCCAACCATTCTCTCCTGGAGTAAGTTTAGACATTCCTTAAAATAGCCTAAAATTTGGTTCTCAAAGTAAAATAATTTTGGTTGTCCTGAGACTTTTAATAGAAAATTTCAGAAGTATGTACCTAGCAATTTACTGTTCAGCATACACTCTGTGTTGGTGGGAGGAGTGGTAAGACTTCACTCAAAATGGAGTCTGGTGGTGTTGTGGAAAAAGACTTTTCAGAAATGAGCTGTCAGCTTGTCATTTGTACATTATATTTTTTGCAGTTTTGATACGGTACATGAAAATTTTGTTACATCATCACGGAGCTTTCAGCTGATTGCTGACTTACAGTTGAGGTTAGTGCAGTGATTTATATGCTCACATGCTAAGAATTTCCTCTATTTCTTTCTGTTCTTCTGTTTCCTTGTTTTCTTTTTGGAGAATTACTATGACACAGATAAAACAGTTTACAGAAGTAAATTTAGAATCTTTACTTTCTGTGATGCTTATAAATTGATGCCTTTTTTATTATATAGGGAATGTATTTTGAAAGAGCAGTATTTCTTTGCAAACAGTAATTATGTTGTTCCAGTTATTGATATAGATGATTCAGGTTATTATCCAGGACATGTTTTTGGCTACAAAATACAAGAATTTGATATAAAAGCAGCTGTTCCAGTTTTCATCACTGAAAAATTATTATATTGCCCTTACTTAGATGATCTTTGAGACATTAAGACTTAAGAGGCTTTTAGATAACTTTAAAGGGAAATGATAGTGACGAATAATATATTTTTCAATATTAATAATGAAGAAAGTTTCATCAGGCCAAAGCTGCAGCTTCTCTCCTTGAATTTACAGGGGAAACATGAAGCCATTTTATTTTTCATTACTATTCTGACTAGGTAAGAATTTCCAGTAAATACTTCCCCTCTCCTTTGTGCTGTCCAAAACACAATTATTTGCACACTTCCATGCATACACAATGTGCACACATAGACACACAAAAACTAACAAAAAACCCAAAAATCCAAAACCCACCTCAAAAACAAAACAGAGTGCATTTTTACTGTAACAGGGGGAATTATCCAAATGATAGATTCAGGAGTCTTTCCTTCCCCTTTTGCTCCTGTCACATGGTCTATAACACCTATAACAATGTTATGTCACACCTACATAATCATGTTCTGGAAGCTCATTTCTAGGACTGCTCAAAATAAATTAAAAGGCATAATTTTGAGTGCCTAAGAAGAATGTAAATACTGATATTTCTGATAAACTGCTATTTCATCCTTTTTAAAGTCAGTTTCATATGTTTTGTTGTGTTTGAGTGGTGGGTAAGAAAGCTAATAAGTAGATTTTAAGAGGCTGCTGAGGACCATCTCTTTTTTTATATACAGGTATTTGCAAGAGCTGTTGAAACAAAAGTTGACCCCTGCAAAGGAAAGTTTGCATTGAATCATTGTATATTTGCAAAAGTTATAAATTCCTGTATTTATTTTTATAATGCTGTAAGCACGCACATTCTAGTAGAGTAATCAAAAAGTAGAGCTCTTTCCAAGGTTAATGTTGCTGGAAAATACATAGTGTTTTCCTTAAGGAGACTTCCAAATGTCTTCAATGTAAATGTCATGCCAGGTTGATCTCTTTCATGTATATTTGCTGCTGAAAGTACAACACATATGAAGATACCAAATAATACCCTGATATTATTTTCACCTTCCAATCTAAAAATATATTCAGTCTCCTTTGTGGTTTATATTCCATTTCTTCCTTATACCATGATTTCCTTGGGAGCTCAAGAAAGTAACTGGTTAAGTCTTGGTAATGAATGCATAGAAGCCTTAGTATTTTTATTTCACAGTGCAGAAAGGCTCAAGAGTTGATGCAACCCTTACTATTCTGCCTGCTGGAAAAGGGCTGTGATTGGGTGGGTGGGAAGTCTTCCAAGAGGCTGTTAAAGCATGTAGTAAAATCTCTTTGTTGGCCTCAGGACGTCTACTGAATTTAGAGATTTCTGCCCAAGATTCAGTTGTGAGCCACTCAGTTATTTCTAGTAGCTAAAATTTCCTAGAAACAAAGACAGAACATCCCAGTGTCCAGCAACCTCACAGAAACCCATTTTAAAGAAAATAATTGAATTTGAGCATTTTGACTAACCAGAATAATAATGAATGGTAATAATAATGAATCATTGTGTGCCTTTAGTCACATTGGCATGTTTAGGGAGAACAGGATAATGTAATTTCAGTAATTTCCATACTGTCAGTGAAATGAATACTTTTTTCTTGTGTGGCAAAATATTTGTGCCAAATGATAAAGGAAAAAATAAATCCTTAAAGCACATGGTAATGAACAGTGAGTGGTTAGCTAGAATCACAAATTATTTCACCCCTCAACAGGTTAATTGCAGAAAAAAATGCATCAGTGAATTTATGGATTTTTTTCTGATGTCTTTTAAGTTCTTTTGGCTTGCAAAGTAGGTCTAATTCTACAAGGCTGATGGATTGCTCAAGTAATTTGAAATAGATGAAAGACCTGTAAATGTCAAAAAAAAAAAAGGCAGAAATATTGATAGTTACATTGTGTCCTACATGTCTGTTTTCACCCATATAGTTATTTTTTTTAAAAAATAAGGAGGTGGAGGACTGCCAGCTCACTTATCATCTATCCTTCCTAGCTTCAGGCTGAATAAGAAAAGGTTACACCTGTCAACTGGAAGATGTACTCTGGGGAGAATGATTTTCAAACCCTTTACAGGTCACTTTAAGACATGTAATTATAAAAAACCTCTAAACTCTAAACATTGAAACATAAAAAATTTTTAATAATAGCAGAGGCAAGTCTTTTAAAGCATTTAACTATTCTCTGTGAACTTTGCGTTGTAATTATTTTAATGCCCCTTTCCCTGACTGATAATAGGTTTTTTCCTTTGTGAAGTAGATTATGCTGTATACCAAAATAATTTATTTTTATTCATTGAGTGTAAGTTCACAGGCATTTTTATTATCATCCTGTTTTCTGTTGTATAATCAGCTCCAAGAACTTACACGGGGTACAGGGTGCTGGTATATTTTCTCACGTATCAGACCTTCCATCCTTTTACTTTCTGGCATAAACTGGAAGGCAGAGATGGCAAGGTCCTCAGATTAATTAAAGAGGTATTAGGTGCAGCACTGATTGGGAACTTCCCAGTACTATATACTGGATGTGACACACTTGGGCAGTAATTCCAAGTGCAAACCTCCTTCATCCTTGATATTTTTTGTTTTAATATTTACTTATTCTGCTATTGCCCAGGTAGACAAACTTTGTAACAGACTTCCCAAGTGTTTCAGTAGCTATATTTCACTAATCTTTAGGAACAGAATGTTGCATCTCTTTCTTTTACTAATCTTTGTTCTACCTCTAGTTGACGCAGATGTGCATTCAAACTAATTAAGGAAATTTACTTTGACTCAGCATGAAAAGGCAGGCAAAAATAAGAGCATATGAAAATAGTATCTGATATTACCTAATTCTTATATTACAAGAAATGCAGTAAGAATGAATGGGTGGGCTCCCTGGACTGTAGGAGATTCCCTTGGAGCATCTCAGATACACAGCCTTAATTTGGGAAAACATCAGTAGGCCTCAGGTTTAGGTAGATGTTCATCTGCATCCCTCCATACTCAGGGAAGGATGCTGAAGAAACAAGTTGTTCACCACTAGCATTGCAGGATTTATTTGTTTCACGAGTGTAGCCAAACCTCAACAAGCATCAAAATTCTTTTTGAGTGTTTTGGCTTGTAGGTTGAATATTTCAGATTATTCACTTCTGAAAATAAACAGAAATCTGTAGAGCCTGAAAAGGACAGAGTGAAATAAAATGCTAGCTTGTAGCATGTTGATTAAAATTATTGCTTGGATCTCAAAAAAAATCTGCAACCAAACCAGAAATGCAGCCAAATTTTCTTTTACAGAGTGAAGTGCCTCATATGCAAGACTGGCTTTATGGTTTGATTATTGTCTACTGAGCATATGGTATAAATTATTTCATAACCCCTTATGAAGCAATGCTCAAGTACTTTTCTTTTTAAATGAGCTTATAGCCAAACAGTTGATATCTCCTGTTGAAGAACCACCCCAGACATTAAAGTATTTTTCCGTTCACAGTAATTTCCATATTATCATTAGGATGTGTCTTCTAGGGATAGAACTATGCTGAAGTTTGAGTGCTTCTGTACAGAGACACCCACCCCATGTAATTCTCACATGGGTTGCTGCTCTTGGCACAACTGTAGTGGCCACTTGAGCTTGTGGATGTGACCTTAGAACTACAGTCTAACTGGCTGCAGTCTTCTGGGTATTGTCCAAGATTTGTCCAGCATCTAGCCCAAAGGAGTAGAAGAAAAAGTGAATTAACATGTCTGTGTGTACATTATAGGTAAACACATACATAAGAATATATATGAATAATGAATAATGCATAAATATACATATAAATGCTTTTATTTACATATTGACAAATATATTCTATTGCACCAATTGATAAGAAAGCATTTATGTGTAATTAGACTTGCTTTTTAAGCAAATCCACATCAGAAGCCAGTCTGCCAATAAATATTGGGACAAGCTATAGCTTCTTAATTTGAAATTAAATGCATAGCTCAAATGTTATCCCCTAGTACAAAGAAAAAGCTGGTTTCATCTTCTTGATAATTTCTTGCTTTTTTATGCATGGTAGTTAAGAACAAGATGATTTTTTGAGAAAATAAATTTCTGGGAGCTGGTAAGCGTGTATCTGAGAGACAAAATGAATCAAAACCACCCTCCCAGAAATATTTGTGAGTACTTTTCTCATGAAAGATGTATCATAACACATCCAAAAATTCATGAGAAAATAAGTAAGCTTCCCAGGACTGTGTTCACACTTGGCATAACCAATTCTATCTTAAAATATACATTATGATACCACCAAAACAGTTTTCTAACACCTAACGAACCAAAAAGGCAAATGAAAATAAACTCATGTAAAGAAAAATTATCCAATGAAAATGTTTCTAAAATTTGAAATGGTAAACAGAAATGTACTGTCACTGCCCAAAGTATGTCTGAGGAATTGTAGAAATATAATTTATACTTTCTATGCATCCTGTACATACTACTCTACTTAAAATTTATGTGTTCTTCTTTTAAAAGGTGACATGCTTCTGACCAGTGAACAAGACTGCCAGGTATTCCCAGGATACATCATTAGGTCTTTTTCCAGTGCCATTCTTTTCCCTATTACATTTTTTTGGTTGGAGTTTTGTCATTTTTTACATTCATCATAGCAACCTGTAGTGTAAGTTACTGACTCCTGTGATGTCAAGATGCCTGGTACCTCTCACCTTGTAACTTTGGCTGCTTAGATATCAGCTATATTGGAAACTAGTGGAATTAACAAAAAATACCTCAAAAACAAAACAAAACAAAAAAAACCACAAAAAAAAAAAAAAAAAGAAAAGGCTTGATTGCATGTTGTAGGTCCTACAATATTACTTCTCACACATCTAAACTTGATTTTGATACTTGACTGGGACAAGCACTACATAAATGTGGCCAGTAGTAACAAGCAGTAACAAGCAGGAGATTTTATGAGTTTCATATATTGATAAGCACATTGCCTCTGACACTGATTGCGTGCTTCTCATTATAAAAAATTACAGTAGCTCTCAGAGTCAATGTTGTGGTAGTCTTCATTTTGTTGTGCAAGCAGACAAAGATAGTAAATATCTGTGAATACACTGCTTAAACAGTTGGAGTTCAGTTGGATAACCGTATTTAGTAAATACTCTCATCATATGCATTCTGACATAATTTATGATTTTCTATTCAGGATTATATTTATAGAACTTTGAACAGGAAAAGCTCTGGAGACAGCAAAACTGGCATGACAAAGAACTTTATAATCTCATTAAGGAAGTGTTGCTAGGAGTGGCTAGTGAGATCACAAGAATACTATTGTAGAAGGTAATACACACTGTCAATGCATAAATTAATGTAGTGTGTAAAGAAGAAGAGGGAAATGTGTACATTTCATTTGTAATGTGTAAATATTTTCACTTTTCATGCCATTTTCAATCTCTTCCTAAGCTTGGAAAGATAAACTTCCAATAAGGAACTGGGATTTCTTATTTACTCATTGACAAATAAATTATTTATAGATTAAAACAGCAGGATGGGAAATCACACATTAATATGTTTTCTGAAGCTTCTGGTGAAAAAAGTAGGAATAATTACAAGAAAAGTTTGGTGGTGGTTTGTTAGCATCCTGTGTTGTTTAGATTTAGGTGGTTTAGTTTTTACAGAAAAAAGATGTGTCAACAGGTATCATGATCAGGATTTCTTGGACAGTAGAAACTAGCAAAAATTCCCAAAATTTTAGCGAAGCATTCCCTTTGCTTTTAGTAATTCTTCAAATGAGGGATTTAGCATAGTAATTAATCTTACTAAAATAGTAAAAAGCTTAAGATAAAATAAATAAAATAGTCTATATCTGAATCTAAATATTTCTGTATCTTTCAGGAATAAGTAAGTAACTTATACAACAGTGTTGGTTTTGCATTGGAGCAACCCATGAAAGTGATTTTTTCTGAGAAGAGCTGCTGAGAGCTTTCTCTGTGCCTAGCAAAAAATATGTGAGTAGAACTAATAACGGGGCATGTGCTCTGACTTGCAGTGTCCTTAAGACAGGTAATAGCATATGTCCAAATTATCCTGTCTGGGCTAAAATAGCCCAAATAACAAAGCTTTTTTTTTGGCTGGTCTTTCAGGTGCTTCTACCAGACTTAAAAAGATGGAGAAATTACATGGCTTAGTCAGAATCAAGTAAATCTCCCTTTCTCAATTGAACATGAAATACATTTTGTAGTTGTTTTCTCTTTTTTTCTTGATAAAGGGCATGAGGCCCAGTATAGAAACCATCACTAAAAGTATTCCTTTCTGTGATTATTGACATCCTCACTGCACATATCACTTCAAAGTTGGTGATGTCTTCTCTGTAATTTTCTTGATGTCTTCCAATCATGTCACTGAATTTATTGGTCTTTATGTAAAGACTTTATTTAAAGACCAATAAATGCAGTGGTTTCTCTGCATCTGAGAATGGGGCAGCCGTTTCATGGGCCTGAGGCTGAAAGGAGGCTTCCCTTAGTAGCCTTGTCCCTTAACATTTTCCATTCACAGGGTTCTGCTTAGCAATTTGTCCAGAGTCAATATGGTCATGGCCACGATGAGAAGGAGGATTCCTTGTAGATGAGACTAGACTCTCTCTCAGTTTTTTAAGATTCTAACAAACAGAAAAAAGCAGAAGGACATAGATGGTTTTCAGGTAATACATTCAGCAAAGTAAAATTTATTTTTTAGTACAGAAGAGTGGTTATCTAGTTTTGAATAATGGGGAGAAGAGCAACATTGGTTTCTTTGATTCTCTAGCTTTTGGAACTTATTAATGATGCTGTAGAAGGAAGAGAATGACTTGGTGATGCTGCCCAAGTACTGAAAAGAAGAAGGGACGTGAGTGAACAAAATGGTTTCCGGTAAATTGTCTGAGCCCTAGCTCCCTAATAATTACTTTAATAGGATCAGAGTTTTATTATGAGTTTATTGATAAGGTATGCTGTAACAAAATTATTTTGTAATGATGAATTAAATGTACATATCTGAATGTACAGCCTTGCTATCAAAAGGATAGCAGACTATAGGATTAAAAGCTAGACAATTCAGGATAGGAGACAGTAATTAGTAGGCAGGTGGGTTTTTTTCAGTGACTGGCCTTCTTTCTCTTGCTGCTCACTTCTTCATGTGTACAATAATGGTTTGCAAATACAGATTTTTGGGGGAGGTAGCAAGAGGAACAGCTGGTTTTTTGATGCAGGCATTGGTACCTAATGAATTTTCTGCTGAGCAAGTTTAACCATAATTTTTAGTTTAAACGTATTCTTTATTAATACGGAAAGGTGCAAAATATTTTCATAGTTTTTACTCTTTAGCACAGTTAGCATAAAGAAAAGAGGGCAGTCTTTTCTTCCTTGGTAGAATATTGATGAAATGAGGGTGGATGTCACATGGTTGTATGGAATGAATTGAATTGTGTGGGTTGACAACTCTATGACAGAAATGACGGAGAAATTCAAGTATACTTGATAAATCACTTCCTGGTTTTGTAAGCAGTCATCCTGGGTTTTTTTGGGATGGAGTTAATTTTCTTCTTAGTAGTGTTTTGGATTAAAAATAAGAATAATGATGATTAACACACTGGTGTTTCTGTTGTTGCTAAGTAGTGTGTACCCTAAATCAGCTTCCTCTGCTTTGCCAGTGAGGAAGTGCGTAAGAAACCATGAGGGAGCAAAATCAGGAGAGGTGGCCCAAATTGGCTAAAGGCACATTCCATACCGTAAACTCATGTCCAATGAACTGAGGGGGTTGGGTGGGATGTGATCATACAGCTTGAGGACAGGCTGGGTATCAGCCAGCAGCTGGTGAGCCATAGTGCATTGTCTATCCCTTTTCTTTCTTGAGGTTTATTTATCTCTTTTTTTTTTTAAGTGCCACTTTTGTTACAGTTGTTTTTGTTATCGTTATTATTAAAATATTTTAATTTTATTTGGGTTTATCAATTTTTTTCCTCAGTTCTCCCCAGCTCACTCTGTGGTAGGGAGTGGTTGAGCAACCGCATATTACTTAATTGCTGACTGGGATTAAACTATAACAGCATGATATTGTCTATGTTTATGAATTACAACTCAGAGGAAAAGATCGTATTGCTATTCGTGTCTACTGTGCTTGGCATTGTATTTTATTGTATTCAGAATTTAAGTTGTTTTCTGACAAAAAATTCTATTTGCATTATGTCTTTTGTGAGTATTATTGTTATTATTTTAAATGTATGTTCGTTGTACCATATTAATCTTGTTCCTGAGAAATAAGCTGCATTTAAGGATAATATTGTCTTTTTTGTTGATTCTTATGAGATAATAACATACAGGAATCATTAGCCCAAACGTAATTGAAGCCTGAAACTGTGACAGCTGAGAAAGTGTTGTGTGTTTTTAGTGATATGAAGGCTGACTTCCATTTAAAAGTAAGCTGCTAACAGATGTTTAGAACATTGTTCTTTTTCATTAACAATGTGAGTCAAACCCTGAATACTTGACTAGGAAAACAACTTCCTGCTAAGCTGGTGGTATCACAAATCTACCATGTTTGCTAGGCTATTGGGCTACACCGGGCCACTGTAACAATTCTGAGTGTTAAATAAATTTCACTAAGTGTTTTATCTTTTCATTTAGTGCTGGGGGAAAAACCAAAAAGAATTTACATTACACTAAATTCAGATTCCTTTTTTTTGTGTGTGACAGTGAAGTTCTGTCCTACCCCATGAAAATCTTTATCAATTTAAGTGGTTCAAGTAAGAAATATGAGGAAATGTGAATGAGGTGCTAGATTCACAAAGCTAATGGCAAAGAAGTGATCTTCCTCCTCATTGAAGTTTGTACCTTCAGGTGTAAGTCACCAAAAGTGCATGAGGAAGTTGTTATTCTTTTCCTCAGGAGGTGTGAATTTAATACTTTAACCTAAATTAGTGTCCTAGCTACCAACAAGTATTATAAAGTGTCTTTTTTAGATACTGCTGCTTTATCTTCCCTAATAAATAAAGCTAGGAAAACTCAGTAGGTCAGTGAATCTCAGCATCAGACAGCAGCATTATTAGTGTTTTATAAAAATTAAAACAGTTTCACAAAAATGAATATGAAAGACCCAAATCAGAATTATATATAATATTTTTGTGACTAGAAAACTTACTTGTCAGATGGGGAGCTTCTGCTGAGTTCATTTTCTATTTAATTTATTAACAAGTATTAGAGTCCAGATTTCACAGGAGATGCAAGTAATCACCTTTAAAAAGGTGATTTCAAAGACACCACTGAAGTCAAACCCATTTACCCCAGAAAAAAAAGGCTTGTATACATAATAAAGTGCTACTATAAAAGATCATTTCAAAATACCGTTATTTTTTGAACTCCTGCTTACACAAAAACTGAAATGATAATTAAAAATTATATTTTGTTTATTAACTTGTCTTTTTAAAGTAACATTTTTTTATAACTTTGCCCTTCTTTTCTTTTTAACAGCACCTTCAGGCTTGAAGGAATATCTATATTTGGAGGCACGTCAATTAATTTGCGTATCAGATTCATCATTGTGACTTCTTGCAGGCCAGATCTGAGAAGTAACCAGGAAACCTGACCCTTAGTGGAGAACGGAAGAACCCTTGAAGTCAGAGCACAACTGAGCACTAGTGTAATCTGCATTGAATCATCTTTCTCAGATCTGACAGCTACAAGCTGAGTCCTGGCAACAGCCACAGCCTTAAATTCCATTCAGTGGGAAAGAAGGATAAGAGAACTCAATGTTTTGCCCCGTTGCAGAAACTTCTGTTTCCAGGCCTAACACCTGAGTCCTGTGCTGAGCAACGAGAGTACCAAACAAGGAGTTTTTTATGGGTACAGCCAGCATCAACAAATATTTCAATATGTAGCCAAAAGGAAAAAGGAAGCACTTAAGTAATATCAGAAAATGGATGCATTTATTGTAACAGAGAAATGTTACTGTCCGTGGGGAAGAAGACCTCTGTCGTCCCTTGTATATATTCAAAGCCATACAGGAACAGGGCTGAAGTGAAGTCACTTAAAAGGATGCTGTCTCCTGTCCTCCACCCAGCTTTGAGGGAGTTCCGCTCTTAGAGATTGCATCTCGATGCACTTCTATTATTTGCACTGTCACTTCCATTCAGGGTAATGATGTGTGCCACCATTTGCACAGATGGCCCCAGGAGATTTTTGACCACAACAAGCTATACTTTGCCAGGGCTCCAAATGGAATTAAAAAGTTAGAACTGAAGAAAGACATTTATGCTCTCTTTCACTATGGGGATCTCTTCACAGAAAGGATTATGGTCCTTTCTTAGGATGAAATAAATACATGCATATACATACATATATACATATGTATATATATGAAAAAGCAGCAACATGATAAGGTGTATTTTAAAAGGGGATATAATCTTTTTTAATAGCATTCATTTTTTTTTTATCATATTAGCAGCCGAGAAATTTAAGCTATTGAATTATACATCAAAAAATGTTCCTGTTGAACATTGACATTTAGTCCCAGTTACTGCTAAAGAATTCATTTGTAACATGTACTTGACATAAAATTTTTCTAGCCATTTGTCTATACTTCATGGAGAAATCTAACAGACAAGCAACATTTTCAGTTTATTTTTCTAAATAAATGTGTTGTTTGTATTATTTGCAGTCACTCATTTTGGCTGGTTTTCATTATCTCCAAAAGTGATTTAAAGACAGAACCAAAACACAGGGATTGTTTGTTCTTGTTAAGCTGTAATGATTTGCTGAATGAAAGCTTTAATATAAATACTGTAATTTGTAAAATGATGAAGTATATTTATATAGGCAAATATGTATGGAAAACAAAAGGAGGTATTTTAACTCTTAATTTCAGAACATAGTTTATTTTAATATCCACAGGAAGAAATTAAATATATAATGGGATAGGGTTTTTATTATCAATGAGTTTTACTAAGTGAAAATTTGGATGTTTAAGAATGAAATGAATGTAGTCAAATAATGGTGGTTTCCCAAATTATAAAAAGACCTTTTGCCAGTTGTCTCATTTTACTCAAAAACTGATTTAATCGTTGGGGGGTTGGGTTTTTCGGGGGGGGGGTGTGTGCTAAGGTTTTTGTTTGGTGTTTTCTTTGTTTTGGCATACTGACAGGACCATGAATTTGATACTATTTGCTCATAATTTGAAAAGCTACAGCATAAAAGATTGTTTCTTAGAACAATCTACAGTTTGCAGTTAAGAACAGTCATTGTTATCAAACTAATGCAGTGTTTTGTTGTAGAGTTATTGAACATTTCAATGCTAGAGCTGTTTTGAATAAATTTTTTTTCCTTTTTTTTCTTAGTCCATTAGCCTATGTGTAATTCAAAGAGAAAAGTAATGCATTTGGTTCCCAGTTCACTTAAATAATTTGTCTTAAGTCCAGTTATATGTATCTGATTTTTAAAAAGCTGAATAGCTTTTTTTTCTTCCAGTTCATTGCTTTATGGAAGCATTTAAGTGCTCACTAACAGAAAAAATACCTTTCAACAACAGAAATAATTTTCAAAAAATCTGTGGGTTAACCTTGTGAAGGGCAGATGTCTTAAAAATGTGTTGCTCTGCTCTAATGTGCTAACAAGTGTAATGTGTGTATGTTTGTGTGTGCGTGTGCACGCATGGCACCCTTACCTGCTCATGAATGAAATGCCAGCTCTGCTGAACTAAGTGCCACGAGACCTGTTACTGGAAAAGATGCTCTTGTTGCTGTATTCTTTGGTGAAAGACCTGTCCTCTGTCTTTGCTTGTGACTCTGAAGCCATAAACAGCTTTTGAAGTTTGTCAGGAAATCAGAAAATTAAGTAAGTTTATGTTAGGCTCCCTCATTTGGCAAAAATTGGGATGATCTTATGATTTGACTCTTTTTATGAAAGTTAAGTGGTCAATTTCCTTTGGTGCAATGGATAAATGAAACCTTTGTATTTGTTAAAGAATGATGTCTGTGTTTTGTTCACACACAATTCAGCTTTTGGCTTATAGTGTTCTTACTGTGATGTCATTCCTGTGTCATTAGAATAAGTTATTTGGACACATAACTGGCATGGGCTTGGTTTTCCTCCTTTTTAGGATAATCAGTATTTTAAAATTGGAGAGCTTCTTCTTTGAGACAAGTATTCAGTTGTTTAAGAAGGGGACAACATTATTGAAACAATAAGAAAATTTCAGAATAATAATTCAAACACTTCCATCATTGCCTAATAATAACACTTGAAAAAGCTCTTATTTTTGTGAACAAAATGCATTCACCTGTATTTGAAAATAGCCCAATAAAAATCCAGTGGAATAATTTGTTACTACTTGCAAATACTTTTCTGCTATGCTGAGTTCTAGATCAGCTTGTGCGTAAAATTTTTATTGCACAAAACCCACCTAAAACAATGCTCAGTTTTCTTTAGAAAAATGCATGAGATATGAAAAATAATGATTTCGTCCCAGGAGTGGTTTTATGTAATTTGTGCAATGCAAAAATGATGAACAGATACCAACGTGTAGGCGTAATTTAAGTGACAGATGTAATTGGAAGATAACACTGCAAACCACAGGTCTCATTAATCACATGCTGTTATTTGCACCTCTGCTTAACTGGGACTTCATGCTGGAAAGTAAATTTCAGTGTGCATGCACACTCATACAGTGTTATGTATCATGTCTTATTTTACTAGCAGTGTCACTGGGAGAAATTCTGAAATTTCTTGATTTTTGTAGATTTAAATTAAATCCTTAGATAAGTATTCAATATTGGATATAAATTGAGATGATGTCTGTATATTGTGCAGATACTCCCATCAGGTAGCATTTCAACACAATTTCAGAAGTTGCTGGCAAATAATTAGCACTGAAATTTCGTAGTTTAAAACCAGAGGAGATAATTATATTATCTATTGAACAGCAAAAAAATTGTGGTATTTCCGTTATGTTCATCCAAGCGTACTGACAAGACCAGCAGAACTTTTTCACCTAAGATGACTTTTCAGCAACTAATGGGTCCTTTTGTGGGTATTTGTGTCATGCATATAAGAAAGGCCTACAGAAATAGTTCTGGCGTAATAGTGCATTGTTTCCTTAGCTGGCATCTGAAAAGCCACCTGGAGCAGCCAATAGGCTTGAAAGGATGAGGTGTGCAAAACAAAATGCTGACAGTTCTAGACTTGTCTACAAGACAGAATTTCAGCACTTGAAAGTTTTAAAAGGCAAGGATCACCGTCTTTCATGAGAAAAATTGGGATATGTTAAAATAGCTCTTTTACAGAGCGGTAGGCAAAGATTATGAAAACCTGGTGATCAGCAGGGTGATATAAAAGTGTCCCTCTCCTGAGAGGGCTGCTCCGAGTGTCACATGTTGAGAATATCCCCAAGGGACAGGGGTTTTTTTTCCCCCTCTGATCAGTGATGTGCTGGGCACATAGCAAGGCAGTGATGTTGTTACTAAAAGCTGACCACAAGACCGTGGTGAGCTGCTGCCCAAGGAGGGCTGGAGGAAGGACAGGCACCACTCTGCCCGGGAGCTTCCTGCTAGGGAGGCGGCTGTTACTGAGACTGGATCGCAGAAGGAATCTCAGAGGACTACTGAGACTAAATCAATGATTTTCATGAACTGGACTGTTGAAGATGCCATGAGAGGGGGAAAAAAGGGATGTTGTTCAAAATACTTCTCTCTCTAGATTCAGTGTCCTTGCAGATCTGCAAGGAAGCCATGAAATCTCCCCACAGCTGGGCTGAATTTCAGAAAAGATAACTATAAACAAGGACTCCTGTTCAGGAGAATCTGGAAAGAATAGGGTAAAGTCATGGCACATGGCTTAGAGACTATTCAAGTTATTCTTGAAGGAAGAGAGTAAATACATTCTGCTTAGCTAGAAAGGCTTGAGAAAGGGTAAAAGGGAAACCACACGGCTAATCAGCAGGGTATCAGAGGCTACTGAGGGCAAGATGTCCTTCAGATAGCTGAAGATTTTGAAAGAAAGTGTAAGGACTAAATGTAAGACTAAATACAAATTTAAAAAGAAAAAGAAAACCCAAACAACAAACTCAGAGCAACATTAATCAAATCAACTCCAAGATACTTAAGAGATTTCTCAATTAAAATAGTTGAAAGAAACTAGAATTAAGAAATTCTGTTTCTGCAGCAGAGCAGAGGGAAGTCTGGGAGACCATCTGTAATGCTGAAAGTTATTCAAGGAAAACAGAAGCACTTGCAAGAAGCTTTAGGAACAAAATGGTCAGAACACTTTAGCTCTGCTCGTGCTGTGGAAGAACTTTTGTAGGTTCTCACACATTATTTTTTTTTGTGGGGGAGCTCATATGAAGTCATGGTTTGCCAATTTGAGGTGGTACAAAACAAAATGAAGGGATATAAAGCTAAGATTTTTAAAGACACTCCGGGATGAAGTAGCCAAATCGTGCCTGTGGAATGAAATTCTTTGTTTAAAGTTATTTTGATAGCTTTTGAGATGTGAGGTTGCAACTATGTTGCCAGTTTTATATTGAAAGAGTATGGTCCATTAAATCAGTATGAGGCAAAAGGGTTCAAACTTTAATAATATCTCTCTAAAAAGAGCTGGAACACATCTAACGGTGTTAATATTACCAAACACCACAGGAAATTGCACAGATGGCTAAGAGAAAACACAAAAGAAACTGCAGCTGGCTAAGAGGAAAGTTCCTGAATTCATAAAAAGATGAAAAATATTGGTGAAAATAGTGATTTTTGTGTCAGTTTTCACAGGCGACAGAGGCCAAGAGTGAAGTTCCAAGGGACATATTCTGTGATCCATGTGTCTCAAAATATATTTGAACATGTGAATACGCTGGAAAAGTAGTATATAGTTATGTGGCAAATTTGGTGATCATACTAAATTAATAAAGGTGGTAAATAGGAGAGATCCTGAACGACTGACTAAATTAATTTTATTAAAATTAAAAATAAAATTGAATGAAGATAAATATAAACTGATATTAAAACAATTTTATATTTTATATATTTCACTTAGCTTTAATTTAGCAGTTAAATGTTTTTGTGAAATTGTTGGTCTTGTGCTTAGGAGAGCAGAAAAAATGGAAGTATGCAGTTAACATTTATTAGGAAAGCAGCAGACAAAATAAGTGTACACTTCATTGTATGCAACAGATATGCAATAGCCTAATATGATATTTAACTTTTTAAATACTATGTCCAGTTCTTTGACTGGAAAACAAACAAGCAAACAAACAAACAAAACAAAAAAAGTGTGATCAAACTGAAAACAAAAAATGTGATCAAACTGAAAAAGCTTCAGAGAATGAATGAAAAGGTAGAAAAATAAAATGGTACAATTTGATTCTGTCTGTGAAGTGACAGCAGGTAATAATTCTTCTGCTCAACAGAGGTGTGAAAGAGAAGTAGAGTGACAAGATCATGAATGGCATCGAGTGTGTAACAGGGGTCATCAAACAAATCCAGCCACTGGGAAGCTCAAAAATAACACAAAAGTGTTTATTTAGGCAATGTGGAGGGAAGCTGTGGAACTCTTTCACTCAAAACATATTGCATGTGCTCAAAGTTCATGAGAATGAGGGGCTGTGAGAAGAAAGGGAAAAATAGTAATTGAGAGTTGCTAAATGAAGTGATCCTGATTTTGCTTCTAGTGAAGACACATTTGTGTCAGGGTGAGTATAATGAAGATTAATTTCTACATGTGTGTTCTGTATCAATGTCAGCTACATTTCCATTTACATAAACTGAGACCAGGGAGCAGAAAATTCTACTTTTGCAACGTGTACTATGTACTTTACAGAGGCACAAACAAATTAGCAAAACCAGCCAAGAGCTTTCATATTGAAAGCATAGGAAAAAAAATCTTTAAGATGGGTAAAGGATGATGTTCTGGGGGTTATGTCATTATTGAAAATTCACCTGTTCAGTAATGTGGTACATTGAGGTTTATCTACTGAGATTTAAATAGACAGGTGTAGTTATTAAGAAGACTAATGCCAAGCAAGAGATTTATGTTTCAGGAAGGAAAACAATCCCAAATTAAAAAAAAACAAAAAACAGTCTTTTGATTAGTGCTGATTACATATTCCTTTAAAATAAACATATGAATCTGTTTAATTGTTTCCTTAATTTTGTCTCTGAAATAAATATCCTTTACCAGCAAATATAGTTGCATTGAAAGTTGTGAGTGGAAACCACCTGGATAATCAGATTGAGAAACAGATTTTGAGAATCTGAGCCCCACATTGATCAGACAAACTCCCTTTGAATTACCTATATTTGGATAGCTGGGGAGTTTTCACTCATTTCCACCAAACTGACAGCAATTGGGCATATGACAAACCCATTATTTATAGTGGAGACTTTGACACTTTATTTTTTTAGAGAGATTAATACCTAAAATATATTACTAGAAGACCCAGTCAGAATTTAAAACCCAGGATTTAAAACTTCTGAAAATTAAATTGCTAGACAATCTAAGATTATAAATGAACCAAAATCTATATATAATGTGGAATGCAATGAAATTTATTTGATCTTGCCTGTTATTTTTTTCCATTTAAACAGATTTTGCAACAGCAATAAATATATTGTGGAAAAATAATTGTACAATAAGGTCTTCTTTCTAGAGAAAAATGTTTTAAGTTGTTGTATCTGCAAAAGTGCATAATTTCTAATTATTGTAATTCAGTGAGCAAAATATTCATTACTGTTGTGACTATCACTCTTACAGTTGTAGTGCTATTGATGAAATAGGACAGTACATTTGGTTTTAAAATTGTTTTTCATCTATTTCTAGAAAAAATGCTTGCTTCTTCTCCAGCTTCTCTGTAATGCTCTCTGCTTTCATATTACTAAAAGAGACTTCTGCTTAGCTCATTCCTCTGTTTTCAAACCACAGTTGTCACTGTGACATTATAAAACAAACTTAATTAATCTGCTGGGAATTAATTTCTTTTGATCGTATGCCCTCTTCTTTTTGCTGAGCAGGAGATATTGCAGGATGGTTAACAGGCTTATTTTAGTTCAGTTATTTGTACTGATTTTATCTTTTGTTAAAGTAAATGCATAGTATTTGTGTGCAAAAGCTAACTAAGGACACCATCTTTACTACAGGCTGTTTAAACAGAGATTTCTGAGTTGATTTAGAATATCTTGTAAATGGATGAGAAGTATTTCCATCTGGCTGATTATGGCTTTGTTCTTTTTGAACTACCCATGTGTTGTTTTGAGTGGAATGAATTTAACTAAATGAAATCACTATATAACTCCCTTTTTTTACTTGGCAAAATTATTACTTTTCTGACATTATATAGGATCCTACCTCACACTTAAACAAGTCTGCAGTTAGGATTTAAAATTTCTTCATGTTTTTTATTGTATTCAAGGATACAGTAAACAAAACAATGATAAAATATAGAGTAGCAAAAAGGAGATATTTTAAAAAATACAACCAAAAAGATAAGCAAATTAAAACATTTGAAACATGCAGCCACAAATGAACTGAAAATGCATTATTAGATATAGCTAAAAGATCTAAATTGTGACATGAAAAAGGAGAATGTACACTGAACATTAGATTTCTGGAACTGATGACTGCAGAATCTGAATTAATGAGGGGTAAAATATATATCATTTTATCTTCAAACTTTCAAACATTTGCAGTTAGGGCAGATGAAGCTAATCAATGCTAAAAAAGTCTGGTTAGGATGTCTTTCTGGTTAAAAAGTGTTCTGGTTTTGCTTTGGAGGTGATCAGCCAAAGTTTTGACTGCATAACCTTCTCTGATGGTGCAGCCACACTTTCTGTGTACACTGGTATTTTATCATGAACACATTTTTCCATACATACAGCCTGGTCTATCCATCTTGCTCTTCAAGGCCACCGTCCCTTCTGTAGTCCCTTTCATATTGTTTGCTTCTGCTGCGAGGTGTTTATCTGTGCTTCTTCAGGCATGGCCCTTAGCTTTAACCAGACCAGAAGCAGCTCATGCCCCTCGCGCTGCCCGTGGGCTCTGCTGCAGGCTCTGCTCCGTTCATCCAGCTCAGGGCGAGAGCACATTGTGACCACCATTGCCTCGTGGTCAGCCCTCACCCTCGAGTCCTGCCAGCCTGGCTCCCTGCAGCTCCTTCAGTCACCCCCCACCGTCTGCATATACTCTACCCTGGGTGCACATCTTGGCCCTTCTGCCTCCTAAGCGAAATCCATACATTTCCTTAGATCCCGCTGACATTAATTTTTGTCATTTGCTATGTCAGTCACTTTTCTTAGCATCATGTAGAGATTTGTCACGTTTGCATTCTATGTCACGATTCAGATCCAGATCCCTCATCCCGTGTTGCATCATGGCAGTCATTGATACGGGTAGAGCATGATTTGCCTGCTGGTAAATCTCTGTGTGTTGTTCCTGATTGCATTGTTTTCTGTGTGTGCTCAGAAATTAATTCCAAATCAATGCTATTTGTGAACTTTATGGTGTAAAAGGTGAGACTGCTTTTTTAAATGTTCTCTTGTCTCCCTTCTGTCTTAATATGAATATAATATTTCTCTTTTTGCAGTTGGTGAGGACCTTTCTTGATTTCCATGATTTTTAATAGATTATAGTAGCCATGTGTTCTCTGCAGTCAGCACCTCTGACCCCTTGAGGTGTCAAGCTCAATTTGATCTGGCATCCTGTACTTAAGTCCAACATTTTTAAGCTAATTCTTGGTCTCTTGTAAGCCTGCATCCAAAATAAGACAGGTATTTACAGAATATAAAAAGTAGGCTTTGACTGAGGTGAAAATATCATTAAATAATTCAGCCTTTTCCATATAATCTAGCAGTCAATTGGTTCTCCCATTCAGCAGTTTGTATTTTCAGTGAATTTCCTTCTGAGAGCTCCCCCTGTTACATTTATGTACATTTTAGCCCTAATCAGTTATTGGCCTTTTTATCCTTAACAGAATGAGCAGTACTTTTATAGTGTTTCTTTGATTTCTGTCCTTGTTTTCACTTCCTGTATGATTTCTAGCATGTAAGTTCTCTGCGTAATGGTTCAGGCCTTTGACAGAAATTTCTGCTCTACCTGCATGAAGGGGTCCTTTTCTCCTGAGCTCCAAATAATTTTTCTTTAAAAGTCAGCTAATTATTCTGGATGGTGGTTGTATGAGGCTCCAAGGGTATTAATCAACAATATTCTAGATAAGTAAAAATCTGTTGTCCTGAAAACAAAATCTTCTGTCCAGAAGGATGTTCTTTGCCTTTCTCCAAATCTTGATCTCATCTTCTCCTGCAACCCAAACTGACGGTCACAGGTGTTTTTCCTCTTTAAGCATCTGGTAAAACAGAGTATTTTCCCTGGCTGGGCCCTAAGCTCACGTTAGAAATTCAAATGCAGTGCTCTGAAGATCTTTCCACGATGCTTAAGGTTTGTATTACTTGTTCAGTAGATTCCACATGGTCAAAATCCCTATAATAGACCAAGGGCTCTGATCAAGGGATTCCTTGATACATATGAATAATGTCAAAAGGCCACCTGAAACAGCTGGATGGATGACTCAGCAGGAAATACTTGGTTGTCAGAATTTTGAAGGGTGTAAATATTTGCTCAAGTCACTGCAGAAAGGCTTTAAAAAAATCTAAAATTTGCAAACATGGAATATTACCTGTTTTGCTGAATGAAGCTCTGAGACTAAAATAGTCTGTCATTCAGGCAAGCATAGAAATTCTTTTAATATATTATGTAAATTTGCTTTTAATTAATTTGTGCTTAACCCATATGCATATGAAAGTAGATGACTATCTGTGTGGGCAAATCAATACAAAGGGCAGAAAAAAGTTAAATTGCTTGGGACTTGACTTCCACTTAATCTGGATACGTAACAGGATGGAAATACGTGTGTCCTGCTACAGGTATAAAGATGATTTATTCTCACATTATTTTTAATTTCTGTTGACAGTATAATGCTAAAGGATTCACTGACATTAAAATGAGACCTTCTCTCGTTTCTACTACTGTTTTTCCTAGTAAACAGCAGATTGAGTCTTTAATGTGTGTTTGGCTCCTTGTAGGATAGCTCCTGAATTAAAAAATAACTGGGAATGGTTTTTCCTTTGAGGATCTCAGTAAAGTGTCGGTAGAAAAAGAGCTGAGAAAAAATAATATTTCTTTCTCATTGTTTGAAATCTATTATGTGAGAAATAGAGTTATCTTCTGAATATACATTGTTCTTCTGCATGAAGCATGAGAGATGGGAAGCTGATTTAGATTACTCAACTTTAACTAAAGCTACCTAAGAGGAATCCTTCATTATTCCACATCTTTGAGATAAGTTTTGACTAAACATGGTCATGTTTAAAAAAATTTAGCAATTTAGGGCAATATTCATGGATGGAGCATAAACATTAAAGGTAACAGATACACTTAATTTTACAAGAAGTCTTGTAACACATATAGGAAAAAACAATTTTTTGGCCTTGTTACATTTGCCATAATCAGAAACCACTCTGATACTGGAATGAAAGGTTTGCCTAGATGAACAGAAGATAACAATTTCCTAACTTTTCATATTTTTTCGATTCAAACAAGTATTACTAAGTTACCATCTCTACTTGCCTGCATTAATATTTAGCAGGTCTTCTTTTTTAGAATTTACTCTAGCAACTTATTCTGCTTAGGATGAAGCAACCAGTATATTTTTCTTTTGAGAGAATCATATTGACAAAGCAGAGACATGGGCAGATATATTTACTCAGAATATATAACTTAAACATGAGCCTTTCTAAGCTAAAATATGTCTTTGAAATTTTTCCAGACCCCCATTAATAGGAAATAGGCATGAGTATAATCCTTGAGGGATGATATTTTAGTTTTGATTGAAACAGGAAATGCAATTTAATGACATCTCTAAGGAAAGAAGGATTAGGGCTGCAGGCAAAAATATGAAGAACAGAGGGATTTTCAAAAGCTTGAACTGCAGAAGTATTACATTCTGTTCTACCCTCTGGATTCATGTATCTGATGAAAGTGTACTTACTACACAGATGCAAAAGGATAAAGATTGCAGTCATCACCTGCTGTTCTTCCTGCTGGGTTTTCATGTACTGATTCATCTTCATAGAAACAATCAGTTTACCAGGGGAATGTCTTGTGGGTTTTTTGCTATTATTATTATTATTATCAGGTTTTAAATTTTGCCCATTAGGGATTTAAATATTATGATTTTTTTTACAATACTATTTATTATGGTGTCTGAAAGCTCTTCTAATTTGATGATGCAAGTATTTTGAAAGTGTTTTATATTTGCTGAGAAGTTTTCGATACCAAGAATACTTTGAAGTTTTTGGATAACGAGAATGTATGCAACCAGATTTATCCCCTTAAATTCTTGTCTGTTATTTTTGTTTCAGTGTTAATCAAACCTCATAGTTTTTTTGCATTCATCTATTTTTAGTAAATTTTTTCCAAAATAAGCTCTTTTTTTTCTCAAGGAAGGCAGCATAATGCAATTTTTGTTACAATTATATTTAATATTTTATATATAGATCTATATTTATAGGAACATATTTTGTGTTGGAGAAAAGTTGCAAAAAATTACAATTCTGATGTTTGAAATTTTTAGATAGTACATTATTTAGTGCACAAAGATTGCACACACTGATCTTTCATGCTTAGATACTTTTCATTTAGTTTTGGATGGAGCAGTTTTGACATTTATCTTCATTGTCATTGTGCCAAGGGCAATTTATTTTATTTAATATCTTGCTGAAGAATGGAATGACAACAACTATTGGAATCAAGTATTTGACATGATACATACTGTGGTAAAGAGTATTCCTGAGGCAACATTACTGAATCAATAATATTGTACAATGCAAAAAGTAGGATGACTTTCCTTTAGAACACGTATGATGATTTTTGTCTATTTCCAATTTCCAATATAGAAAGGATGCTAAGGTTTTTTTTCTGGGTGCTCATAAGACTGCATTTACAGAAATAAATATTTCTCCGAGAGTGCTTATGTAAATCATGATCATCTGAAGGCAGAATATGTTTACTGACAGTTAGAACTGAGGGTCTCAGTCTAACTGTGAAGCACTGAATCCCTGGCTATTTACTCCTTGGAATCCATAATAGTTATTTCTTTGATTAGAGTGTTTTTTGGATAAATAATGGTTAGTGTGCTAATAACATAAGCAAAGCACTCAGAAAGAATCATTTTCAGCATTGCTAAAGCACTGCTCAAGTGCTCTAAATGGCAAATGAAATAAATGTATTTATGAATGAATGAAAATTTGGTTTTGAACACATAAAGAAAATTTCACTGTCATCATAAATGGAAATATGCGCATCTCATGTAAGTACAGTGTCAGCCTTTAAAGCAAGTGCAGGGACTGACAACTTATTTGAGAGAAAGGAAAATGAAAAAGGGGAAGGGAAGGGAAGGGAAGGGAAGGGAAGGGAAGGGAAGGGAAGGGAAGGGAAGGGAAGGGAAGGGAAGGGAAGGGAAGGGAAGGGAAGGGAAGGGAAGGGAAGGGAAGGGAAGGGAAGGGAAGGGAAGGGAAGGGAAGGGAAGGGAAGGGAAGGGAAGGGAAGGGAAGGGAAGGGAAGGGAAGGGAAGGGAAGGGAAGGGAAGGGAAGGGAAGGGAAGGGAAGGGAAGGGAAGGGAAGGGAAGAGGAAGAGGGAAGAGGGAAGAGGGAAGAGGGAAGAGGGAAGGCGAGGAATCATTAGAATGGAAGACTGGATGTCTTGCTAAAGATCAGAGTTTCAGGCACTGGCAGGAAAAAAAGTCAGTCCAAAAAATGTGACTTTCTGGTAGTTAGCAATTATGCATACAGACAGGATTGTATACCTTTAATTGCACCTTTAGTAGCTTTTCAGAGGCTAAGTTTAAATACATAAATAGGCCTCCTCTTTTCATATTCTGTACAAAAAGAATTCCTGTGCCTCAAAGTCCACATCCACGTTTTCTAGAGCATATTTTCTTATGTCTTATGTACTTCTGGAATCCAAGAACCTCAGAGAAACCCATAAATCATTTGGGAGAAACTAAGCTCTAGGCAAAGGCAAATTATTTAACAGTATTTCAGAAAGATAAATATAAGGACATTATTGAAAATGACATATATAGTAACTAGGGTCTTCTGTAGACATAGAGAGAAAACTCTCTGGTTGAATCTGAGAAATAATATGTCTTAATGGATAAATGTAGGATAAAATGAAGGCAAAAATTAAAAAGTGTGTGGCTTCAAATAGTCTGGATATAAAGGCTTTGACTCAATGTGCACAGGAGGGCATTTTGGAGAAACTAAATGGAAGAGCAGTAACAGCACCCAGAAACAGAATATGGAGACTGTCAGCACAAAGGACAGTCAGATGGACCAGTGGGAAAAGTAATTAAATTAATAAATTTAAATTAGGATGGTCATTAAAAGGCATATGGGGAAGGCAAGTCTGTTTGAACAAATAGAATTTTTCTTCAATCTCAATTCCACCAGAAAAAAACCCCGAAAACGGATAGCACTACATTTTCTACTAATTGAAAAGCTCTTTGAGACCCCAGTGTTTATTTACAGGTTTGAGTTCTTTGGCTATGTTGATAGATTTTGCTCAATTTATTTTGATATTTGGCCAAAGTATACATATCTGTTCTCACACTGCATGTACCATATAGGAACCAGAGTATTAAATTTCATTTTTTAATATGGTTGTGCTATTATTGTTTGGAAATAAATCATTACTATTTACTTTCTCATATCCAGCTTTCCTATAGTGACAGCTAGGTGCTGGATTTTATTTTTTCTTGTGATTTGCTACAGTAATATAACTCTGAAGCTGCATTTTCACGTGCAAGGTGAGAGTGGATTATCAGAGGAATAACAATCAGCGTCACTATTTTTGCAAGACAGTGGGACTGATCACTACTACTTTCACAACCTGAAAAAAAATCAAAAACCCCCCACCAAAAAAAGGAAGAAAGGCCACAAAAAGCCCCCAGGCAAACAAACCCCATACCAAACCAAAGTCCAAACAAACCACCAGCCAAAAGGAAAAAAGAAAAACAAAACAAAAAAACCCCAGGATTTTTAACTGTCCTGCAACATAGGAGATGGCATTCAGGAAGTAGTAACTCTATCCATCTCTCTTAATTATAGAAACTTTAATAAGATAAACTATGCATCTTCATGCATACCTAGATATAAAGGCAGAATTGGGAAATACTGAAATATATACTCCTGAATAAGGAAATACGGGTCAAAGAAAAATCCTCTGGTTTTATCTCAGTTATCTGACTTAACTTTAAAAATGCTCAATATTTTACCACATCTGTAAAAGGTAATTTAACATCAGCTGTTCCGAATGCCCACAGAAGCCTTTCAGCAGTGTAGCAGCCCCAAGCAGTTCATCACTCTCTATGTTTCACCTCCAAGAAAGGATTTGGGTTCATGGGCAGCAGTTTACAATTGATGGAAGGATGTACACCTGAGCATCAGGCCCTTTATGTAAGTATGAAGAAATTCTTACAGTTCTAGAGCTTGTAGGTCTACCATCAAAGTAAATTCTTGGTATGTGAAAGTATTTGGAGACTAATTTTAATATTACTTAATTAAGTCATATTGGAATTGACCTAATATACCAAGCAAGACACTTTTCTGATGTATGTTTTGACAAATTTAAAGTACATAACAGTCACTCCCAGTTATTTTACAAATCTACTCTCTTTGTAATATGAGGTAGGTCAGAGAATTCTGACCTACCTCATATTACAAATTTACCTATTTACAAATTAGCCACCACACAATAAAATAATTATTCTGCTCTATTCCTTTTTATTCTATCTAATTACGGCTTTGTAAAGAAGAACCTTTTAATTTTCCAGGTCCTGTTGGGAAAAAAAGTTTCCAAAGCAATAAAATTTGAGTCCTGGGTTATTGCTAATTTTAATCAAAAACACATTTTGCTCACAATTGTCAAGATAGCAGCTACACACTTGGTGCAAAGTTACAACATGTAGCGCACCTATGACACGTGGCCATTTGAGTCAGGATGGGAACTTAATGAACCTAGGCAAAACTAGGTCCTTTTCTGTCTGTCCCTAAATGAGTGTTGGCTCTCTTGTGACTGTTTTTGTCTCTGGAAGATTTTCAAAATCACTTCAATTTTACGTTTGTTGTTTTTTTTTTTTTTTAATATGACATATTCTGTCAGTAAGGAACAGCTAAAAAGCCATGATTGAATGTGAGAGTAAAGAATTTGCACTTTTTTAGACCAGTGAGATTCCACAGTCATTAGGAGATTTCAAATCAGGAGTCCACTAGAGCCCAAAATAAAAATAACGCACCATTTTGGTGATTAAAAGCATGCATATTCTATTTTGCTGAATTAAGAGACTTCAATAATTCTAAACAGGATAAATGTGAGGTGTTTTTCTTCTATGCTACAGAAAAAAAAAAAAAAACCCTTTTAATCAAAATGTTTTCAATGACCTGAATGTCACTGATATTCTGATGACAGTGGACACTAAAGCATCTTGCTCCTACACTGAATAAAGTAGGTAAGAAAAGACTTATTCAGACGAGGATATGTACTGGCTCCCTGTGCATCACAAATAGCTATTTACAGACAGCTCTGAAAGGCTGCACCTCTTGTCTCAGTCAAATGCATGCCTTCCTGTTTAAAAGGTGTTTTTCATTTTCTTTTATTTTTTAAAAAGTGTTTTTAAACAATCTAACTTTAACATTAATACTGAACTTACTTTAAATGCAATTGCAAGTTATTTTTTAAATACCCTACTCCACAAACCTAGGACATCATCATCCTTTTATTAAAAAGAGTTTATTACATGCTAAAACCTCATTATGTTCCTACATAAATCTTTTGGTGTAGTAACAACAGCAATCTTTTTGTTGGCTTTGAGCCCTTAATTTCACTAACAGATTAGTAATAGAACTGTAATATAGTTTCCCTCTACAGAGAACAAAACTGAAAGCATATGTATTGGAGACTTTGCAGTGAGTGTACAATAGAGCCATAATAAAATCTGTCATTTCAGTGTGCAGCCAAGGTACATTGTGTTACCAATGTAAGAAGAAAAGAGGCAGAGGCAGTTGCTGTGGTGTGACAGCATGGAAGCTGTGTGCTTCAGCCTTGTTTCGGGCTGTTTAGTGTTTCTCAAGCATCATCTCAAATTTGTGATCAATAGAGCATTTTCTGGTGCTCTGTGCAATGTTATCTCATTAAAGGATGCCGGTATGGTTCCTGGATTTCCGCTGCTGAACCGCCTCTTAAGACAGCTTAAACCACATAGCAAACTTGCTTAATATCTCTTTTTCATGCTAGAAATTGCTTGGTCGTTTCGAAGATGTGAATAGCATCAAGCAGTCCCCCTTTTAGGATGTAAACTGTCAACCAAAACACTTTTCAGTTCATCACTACCATTCCTACAGCAGAAGAATTTTTACTTTCTTAAGTTCTTAGGAAGCACATTTGTTTTGGTGTGTTCTTTATGAAATGGTCTATTTCACCAAGACTAAAATGTTTAGGATGCTCCTTTTCTCGCTGAGTGCAGAAGGTTCAGAAGAGGCCATTGACAAAATGCTTAAAGAAATAAATCACCTGATTCACTGTGGAATTGCCATGAGACTTGCTTAAAAGGATAAATGTTTCATCCCCAATACATGATATTTTGGTCAGGTTATGAGTGTGCTTTGGAAAGAGTTCTCATTGACTTCTAATCCTGTAGTTAAAGTTTACCCAGATACAGCATCAACTATTATTCTTAGAAGCAAAAAATTTTTTACCTATATTTTAGTTCTGCAGGTGGTTCTGCTTTTTATTTTTAAAGTCAACATGCAAGAGCTTATCTGGCAATATTCAGTATAACTGCAGCTTTTCAGACACTGAGCTCTACTCACAGGACATTTTCAGTGTAACAGTTTTTTTCTTTTTTTGGTTTCTGTGTGGTCGTTCTGTGCCCTGGAGTAATGTTCTCCCAAAAATCAAATATCTGCAATTGTTCCTTGTGGCAAGGAGCTGGAACACTGCACCTAAATTCAGTTTTCCCCAATGTTCTGCTGTTTCCAAGCCAGGATGAAGTACAAATTCATCCATTTACAAGGAAATAGAACCAAAATATTGGAAGTTACCTGTTTCAGTTCTTTCTATTAAAATAGAGAATGGAAATTACAATAGTTTTTAAAATAATGCTAAGGACTGAAAAGAGGGCAAGGCTTCTTCCTTATTTATTATTAATTAAGTGTATTTCAGTGAAGAATATTGCTTTTGAGACCATTCTACATCTTAATACAACTTTAAACACATAGCTATGGAATGAAATGTTTAGCAGGGATGAAGCAAAAGTAATGTAGTTGTATCTGCTGTGATTTAGCACAAAGCACATTGCTCATAAATCAATTAAATTATGTTAGTCATCCTATTGAGAGCTCAGAATAACTCTCTTTATATACTAGATGATATAATAGATTCCAGGAGGGAATGGGATGTGGCACAGTAAAGCAGAGGGCATAGAAAGAAAAGTTTGACATCTGCATGCTGTTACAGTGAATCTGGTAGCTGGTCCTGACTTTGTAATCAAAGGTCCTTCATTCCCAAAATTTTTGTGCTTTTCAGCAAACCTAGCAGAACAGGCATTAGTATTTTACTTTGTGTTTGATCTTTTTAGTCCAGATGTGTTTATTTCAGATTTTGGGTTGTTTTCTCTGTAGCAGCCAGCCATAACAGCTCAGATAAAATCCAACCCGTCCATTAAATCTCTGTCTAAAACACCACAAATTAAAAAGCAGCTAGCAGTAATTTTAAAAAGCACAGGTCTGGCCCTGACATGCTAATCTGTGCAGATTTAGATGAGTATAGGCTTTAGGTTTTCATTGAAACCTTGGGAGAAAAACACACATACTGTTAAAATTCTTCACCTTTTGCTCAAAGTTGTCTTTACTGAATCAGCTCACCATGTGGATTTTAAGGTTCCACTGGTTCTTTTATTTTAATTTAACTTCATGTTCTTCTCTTGGTTTCTTGCATAGCTCCCTGAGGAAACAAGGCCTATGGAATTGTATTATCTGCTTCCACGTTTCACTTTTGGAATTCTTGGCCATAACCAGAAACATCTGGCTCCAGACAAAGGGCTCAAGGAGTGAAGTTTCCAAGCTCCATAGACAGAGACATCTGCAGCCACCTCGATAGGCAGGTAGGGAAAGAGGTGGGGGGAAGCATTAAAAAGGCAAGCATCCCAAATTTTGAAGTTTGCAATATGACTGTGGTTAGATGTTGCATTCCAGTGGAAATTAAACTGGAAAAATACCAGTATGTTATTGTCAATTCGAATCAACCTATGCCACATTTTTTGTTAATTACATTAGCCTCTTTTTATTCACTGATGTCATTACAGTTTCCACATTAAGAGTAAGCAGAGAAAATACTGACATGCAAATCAAATTCTTTTGTCTCCTAAGGGAACAAAACAATTGTTAGAATGATGTGATACTATTGCACGCTTCTTAAACTTCCAGCTCAAAACACTGCAATGCTCAGATAGAAACAAATTCACCTCAGTTAAGATGTCCTTGCTAGCCCATTTCAGTACCCATTCCTATTATTTTAGCCAAGAGTCATAAAATCAGTTCACATAAAAATAATAATAAGTATATTTAAGTTTTGTATGATTTCTTGTACAAAAATGTCTTATGAAAAAACCTAGATGGGTTGGAAATAGGAATGTAGATGAAGACTGGAAGTTATTTATATGGTAATTTTCCTTTATCTGAAGTATATTTTAATATAATGAACGTTTGTAAACAGTGAATTGAGAATCATACGGAGATATTGAATTGTATAAAGGAGCATGCCCCAAATTATCCTAAATTATACTAGGAGTAGTCCTGCGGACCACAGAGATAAACTGACAGGTTTTTGTGTAATTTAAGGCACAATTTAATCTATTTTTCTCTAGCAGGACTATTCATTATGAGCAAAATTTGAACTTGAAGGCTACATTTATCTGATTGATAGATAGATACATAATCCCTAAGAAAATGGGCTAGCTATATTCTCTGGATCACAACGGAGCTACAGTGGTGCAGTAAAATAAGATATACCACATTCTGCAAAGGCTTTTCATATAAGTGATAGAAATGTGTGAGGCATAAAAAGCCTCTGTTCTGGCCAAACAAACAGGGGCATACAGCACCTAGGCTTCTAGCTGCAACCAGTGTGAGGTTACAGGCAGCTCCAGGTGAGGAGAGAAAAAGAATATATATTGCATTAAATTTTTGAAGGCATGTAATCACAATGTTGCAATACAAATAGTGTATTGTGGAACCCTCTGCTACCTCAAAGTCTTTGTAGCTCTAAGAAACTCCAGATGTGTGAGATACCAGAAATATTTCCCACATGTTGAATTGAGCCCCACTGCTTAGTATGAAATGCGATGGCAACAGTGTTCCAAAGGAAACTTGTGCCTGTCTTACTCTGCTGCCCAAGTTTAACTGAAAACCCTTTGAACGATGTTATTAAACTACTGCAGCACCTGAAATGAATGCTTAGTATCTTGCAGTGGCCTGTGAGAAAATAAAATTTTGCAGCATGAAATAGACATGCCAGAGGAAAACCATACATTATAAAGTGCAGCTTCCAGCAGTATAAATCATAAAATAAAAGCTCAGAGGTGCATTTCTCCACAGTGTTAAGCAGAGGGTTTGAGCTCACGCAGAAGAAATGCTGTTGTCTTGGGAGGCCAGCATGATGCTGCTTTTCAAACGAGTCACACATTCTGTTACCTGATACCCCGTGACAGTTTCTGTCATGACTTACATCTGCATCAGCTTCCCTCAGTGAGAAAGGTGGAAAAATAGTTAAAAAGAAACACCTCTGGGTCTCTAAAAGTTGTTGGCTCTTTACCGCAAATGTGATTAATGTAATCAATGGGAAGGCATCAGGATGAAAATGGTGGCTTTGAAATTGTGATAGTCAGGATGCCATCAGTTTTAGTTTAATTACCACGATGCCTGCTTCTGTGTGCGCATTTGTTTTGGTGGGTTATTTTCTACTCAGGTGGTCATTAAAGGGGATACACAGGCACTGGATGGGAAAGAAAGAATATATTAAGCTTAACTGAACAGAAGTTGACCTCTAACTTAAAATACAGGAAGACTTGTGAAACATAGAGAAACTGACAGTGTTATGTCAGTGTAGGCATGTGTGGGGTGTGGACTTCATCCATCCTAACCCAACCCTGAACAGTACATGGCAAAATAAAGCAGAAGCACTGAGCTGTCAGGTGTAATCTCGGTTAGGTCCAGATATGGTGCAGAGATGTTACAGTTCTGGAGCGCTGTTGAGACTTGGGGATTATTAGCTCAGATGTAATTCTTGAGTTAATGTGTCTTCCCTGACTCTAGATCTGATCTGACATGGCATTGCTTTGACCAGGGTGGTTCTGCAAGACCAAGCAGTGAACACACAGAAAGTGGTGCTTCGCTTGGCTTGTGAAACAGTCAGGGACATAAATACCAATGCAGGTTTGCTTTAAAAAAATGAGATAAAACAGCAAGCATAGGTAAGATGGTTTACATGTAAAACTCACTTGTTTAAAATCTTTTCTCAGAGAAGTGTGCACCTTTTGGCTGATACACTTCCTATTTTGCAAAAAATTGTTACTCAGCCTCCATAGTCCAACTGTCTTCCACAGCATTTTTAGGGAAAAATTATAGAAAAATTAAAGAGCTTTCCTGGGGACTGTATTACAGGTAAAATTCAGGTAAAAACAATCCAGAGACACCAGTGAGGACACTCCTGGAGAAGACTTATGGACTGTTTCCTCACAAAGAAATGGAAAACCAGATCAGTTTACTCTGGAGTCTGGACAAACAACTCAGAAAGATCATCCTTACTTTTAGGCAGAGACATATCCAGGATCAATTTTGTTGTTAACACACCAAAAGTAAAAAGTAAAAATTGGCTTTTTTACTGACACTATTTCAAGCAGATTAAGGCACTTGGGGGAAAACAATGAACTAGGAAAGAGAATGTTTCAAAATATAAAGCCAAATGTTTTCAGTAAGCTGAATATTTTTTTACTATGAAGACATGCATTTCTTAGTTCTTAGTAAGATTCTCATTTTGTGGAGTATTTGAAGGTAATAATGCAATTGTACAGCTCTTAAAAAATTAACAAGTTTACAAATTGTGACAGAAATTAACAAAGAGAGACAAGCTTTGTCTGCTGGGAAAGCTTAGGAAAAAGAAGTTCAAGTACAGAATTTGCAAAATTTTACACATATAAATTTTAAAAATAGCTACCTTCTAAAAAGGTTTGTCAAAATATAAATGATTTCAGTAGAGGTTGCTTCATGCTTTTAACTAATCACATTGGGAATCGGGCCCCTTTAAATTCTATTTCAATACTTAAAAAATTACAAGAAGGAAACCCCGATATATATGAAGTGTTTTCTCATTCAAATGAAACAACTACTGTCACATAACAACCAAGACAGAAATACAACATTGAAAAATAATGGTGTAAAATCAGAGATAAAAATAAACAGTTTATTCTTGTTCTACAAAATATTTTAAATAAATCCTGGAATGGTAGACAAAAATAATCTTCTGTTCAGCTCTCAGATTCTCCTTGCTTTGCATGCTTTCCACTTTTCCAGGCTTTATGAGGGTTTTCTCTTTGTCCCTCCAGCAGCTCGACCTCTGCTCGCAGCAGTCAGGAGAAGCCCTCTTACAGCTCTGACCCTGATCTGGGCTCCAGTCAAAGCCATTGCTGGATCCGAGGGATTTTTTATGTTTAACAGAACCTGTGTGACTCACCAGCTCAGACAATTCAGAGAATGCCTTAAGTGGAGCTGGGCCAGGAAGAGCCCTGGAGTTTGTAAAGGCTGAAAGTAGAAGATGCTTCTTTAGAGATCAGAGCATACATCCAACTAACATACAGTTTTCTGGTTTCAGGTGTGAACTTGTTACGAAAATATTCTGAATCTGTTTTCCCAGCTCTTAGTGAGTACTAAAGTAATGAATAAAAGAAGTGGTAATATTTATGAAATCTTTAAATTTGACACAGGTGATATTTTTGTAGCAGTCTTTGGCAGCAAGCACACAACACAGTTGGCTTTGTTCCACTTAAAGGGTAAAAATGTTAATAAAAAACTGTACTAGCTCTCTATTTTCCTGTCACAGGTTCTTTTCAGAAAACTCTTTTGCCATCAAAAGAAAACGACTACAAGATATAAAATTCTGCAACTTTTACTATTCAAACCCACAAATGTTTGTGCAAATCCTGCCCTTTGTTGGTCTAGGCATGTCAGAAGAAGCTCAGCTCTTCTGTGAAGAGGATTTGCAAGCAAAACCCTGAGGGTGTACTTCCATAAGAAGACTTGGCTAAATTAATATTTCTTCTCCACTGGGATGCGTTCCTGTTTCCTTCTGTCCTACCTGGCAACCCCAACTTACCCTCTCCATGCTACTTATCTGATCACGTAATAATTTGGTTCAGCTGAGAAGAATGAAAAACTGACTTGGCAAGAAAGAAATAAAATGAAATGTTAACTTTTGGGCTGGTTGTTTTGGTTTACTCTGAGATCACAACAGTAACAGAGGCAGTCTGCTCCCATGAGCCCCTCACATTGCTGGAGAAACCACCAGCTTTCTTCTGGTGAAAACGAGCTGCGTTCTCATATTTGTTGTTGCATATATCATCTGTTCTTGTTCTCCACTTATGCCAGCACTGAATTAGTTTTCTCTCCTTCCCCAGCTGATACTGTGGCACATAATTCTTCTCTCACACATTTTGTTCTTTATTTATTTACCATACTGCTGTCCCAGCAAATCCTTGTCAGTGCTTTCCTTATGTTTGGTTTTCAACCATTTTATATCTTGATATTATTTAAAACATTAATATTTAGTCTGAAGTGATGGAAAAATGTGTCTGAGCATATATTATGAATAAATCCATTGAAGGTTTACATAGCTTCTGGCTACAAAACAGGTTTAGATTGATATTAAATAAATCAAAGACTGATCCATTTTTAAAGAAGATAACTGCTGAACTGACAGAAGAGCTTGTGTTAGAAGTTTTTCAAAGCTTTGAGAAAAAAAATAAAATATGATAAAACTTGCTGTTATGATACCAAGTAATCTTCTAAAAAAAATAAATAAAGGCAACAGCTGCTGAGCAATGGGTTACTAAGGACTCCAAAACCTCCAGTTTATGTTTCCACATTGAACTAACCCATATTGACCCAGCAGTGTCTAGAAAACAACATCTAATTTATTCTAAATCTCTGAACTTTTTTTTTTTCACTTCTGATACAGGAGAACTTTATTTTTGAAAGCCAGACATTGTTTGTTTGTACCTGATGGAGGTGAGCTGGAATTGCCAAGAGCATGGAGAGTGATGCTGAGGGTGAGCAGCAGGGCGGTGATCCCAGCTGTGCCCCGGCGCATTCCCAGCTGCATGTTTGCCAGGACACAGGTCACAGTGGCATCCCCAGTGCCATCCCCATGGGATCCCGGCTGTCCTGGGAAAGGGGCACACAGCCAGGGCTTGTCATGAAACTTCCCTCAGCTGAGAGTGAGGAGACTTGTAATGTACAAGCAGTTTCTGTCAGGATCCGTCCTAGTGAACAGATGACCTGATGGTTCGTAGGAATGATCTCAGAGTGCAAAAGCCGACACGGTACAAGGGGGTTTGCAGTGATAATAAAAAAAAATGCAGTTTTATTGAAATAACCACAGCAAAAATGCAATAGAGGGATTAAGGGAGAGAAAAAGAGAGAGAGAGAGGGAGGGAGAGGGGATATAGCTACCAATGCAGAGACGAAGTCCTTTGGTCCAGTCCAGTCAAGGATCTGCCTGTTACGCTGGGGAGATCTCAAAGGCTCTAGCTAACTCAGAGGTTTTTATTGAAAATTGTGAGGGAGGGAACAGATACAATAGGGAGCAGATGTAACAGGTAGTCCATGCTCTCAGCAGTAAGTGAGAGCCATTGTTTTCTTGCTCCAGTGGTCACAACCTTCAAGCAAGCATCTCGCTTTGGTCAGCTTGCCTCCCCACACACCTGCCCCGGGCTGGGGGTTTCAGTCCCAGTCCTTGGAAGGAGCAGAGGGGCCTTTTAGGAGTTTCATGTCTCCGTCCTTGATGGAGAGGCTCCTTACATCTCAGTCTGTCTGTCACGGCGGTTGTAAAACAGGTGAGGGTCTTCTGTGGGAGACCACCTGAAACTCAGGAGAAGTCCAGCCAGGCCGAGAGGTGGGACAGCTTCCAGAGCTGCTATTGTTGCAAACGGGGCACGGTGCCCCCTTCTTAGCATACAGCAAACAGACCTGTAAAAACAATAACTCAACACTGAGCTTTCAGGTCTCAGGGCCTTTGGCGTGTGACTTTTCTCCTTCAGAGCCAGAGATTCTTGACAGGGGGGTCTTCTCTTCAGTGGTCTCCCAAGGACGATCGTGAGGCAGATGAGGGAAAATTTGGACGCACTCTCACAGTTCCCAACAGCTGTCAGGCTCTGCTGGTGTTGCCTGGATTGCACAGCCTTTCTCCCTGTCTGGCTGGGACCTGTAAAACACTGCCTCAGTGTTTTGGAGAGCTGACTTCACGGGGACAATGGCATCAACAGCTCTCCAAACTGCTGGGATTTTGAGCATGCAGTCTTTCTCAGAAGACTGCCTCTGTTTTTTGTGATGAGAGGGGAAGCACAGTCCAGCACTGTAAGTGACTGAAGAAAACCCAGGCAGATAAAACCAGGAAACCACATGCCCACATAAATTTTTATGTCCTTATTAATTGGTATGTGATACCACAGAGCAACCAAAGCTGTGAAATCTAGGCTGCTTCATTTGTTTAAAATCCCATATGTGAAAGAAACCTCACATACTGTTTCAAGGAACAACATTCAAGAAAAGAAGGAGTAGAGAATTTGGTGGGTTTGCAACCTGAAAAAACAATATGTGGACCACAAGCTGAAGCTGGTCTTTCAGAAATTTTAACCTCCAATTTTTACCCTTTGGGGAATATACCTGTTTTGGCCTTAGCTGTTTAAATATGCCGGAGTTTTTAACAGAGTTGCACAGGTGTGTTTTCTTGTGGGTGAAAAAACAGAAGTACAAGAATTTTTTCTTAGTGTTAAAAATCCTGAAGGCAACTGTGTATTCAGTTTTCCTAGAAACAAAAATAAGTTCTCATCACACACAGGGAATGGAGAGCTATTCCAGTGTAGAAAACTGCAATGTGCCAAACTAAAACAATCCTTTGAGCTGAATCATTGACCAAATGCGTTTCCTTGAGCTTTGTGAATAAATAAGCTTGCAGCTCATTAGCCAAACCAAGCCCAACAATAATTGCAAAGTATATTTCTGATTGACTTGATTTGCTCCAAATATTTATTTGAGATCAAGCAGAACATTTACAGATAATCAGAGTGAAAAAAAAAAGTTCATTTGTAAAGTGTATGTTATATTAGTATATATACCCTAAAAGCTAAATTAAAATTCAACTTGCCATTTAAGTTTTTTCACATATTTTAGCTCTGGAATATTATCTTAGTATTCTTATTCATCAGAGCTGGTTTTTGTGTACAAACTTTTTGTAATTCTGACTGTTCTATCTTGAACTATGCTACGTGTCCTTCCCGAGATATCTTGTTCTAGGTGTGTTGGCACTCTCTTGCTTTCATGCTGAGATTTGTATTTTAAATATCTTTTAAGTGAACATTTCTCATACCTAGAGATCATCACTTTCAATTTTGCAGTAAATTTCTATGCACCAAACCATCCCTATTTTCACATTAAAACAGGTTAAACAGTGGGCATTCCTTATTTAAAGAGAACTGTATGGGTGAATATTAATCTGGCATTTAACTTGCATTGAGGTCCTTTGGCTTCATGTTTCTTAAAACTTTATCTGTCTTCACACTACCTTCAGAGAACCCATTTTCCTCTTATTGACTAAATGCTATAAGAATTCAGATTAAAATAAAATTATGTATAAAAATCTGGAACAGCCTAATACTGTGTGCTTGTATAGCAAGATAATGGATTACATTTTTTAAGTAGACTATATATGACAACACTATATCAGGAGACTGATTCTAATGGTCCAGAAAGCTGTCTTCCCTTTTATATACTAGAACTTTTCTGAACTTCTGCCTCTAATTCTCGTTTCTGCTATTTCTTTGCAAGTGTTTATTTGGTTTTGTTTTCTTTTTGCTGTTCTCCTTCATACTTAAAAATCTGCTCAGCTCAGAAACATCCACAGATTTCATTGAAACACTTTTCTGCATCCAAATTTCTTTAACATCTTCATTAATGCTCTGCAAGGGGATTAAGCTGTTTTAATCAAATGTGAGACACTCAGCATTCTGGCTTTAGTCTTTATTCTCATTTATTGTGTTTTCTGGCCATAACAAATGTTATAGGAGATCAAATGTTTCATACAGTCAGAATAATAGATTAAATAGCAAAGCCTATTTCCCTCATGACTGAATAAATTATATGAAAATTAAAATTAAAAATAATAACTAAAATTACTTTCAACCAGGCAAGGAGGATCAGCTCCCACAAAAAAAAAAAAAAAGAGGGTAAAAACACGCCATGGGGAAAACAAACAAACAAGCTGAAGAGCAGAGTTAGTTCTAGAAAAATGCCCCTTCCCTCTCATATGGAGACACTGCAACTTCTGAAACTCCTATTTTTTAGATATCTTGGGGTACATATTGCTGTAGAACCTCATGTTATCTAAGCAAAAATGTAATTCATCTCAGCATTGCAATATCTGTCTATAGAACTACAAGCACTGTGAGCCACATTATTCATGACAATCTACTGGAGATGGGTCTAAAATATTTTTAATGGAGTAATTTACAAAATCTATTGCAACATAACTTTGATCTCAGCCAATATACCCAAAAAGACACTCCTGAAATCAACAAGCCCTCTTAAACAGATTATCTAATTTATCATGAGGTGACATAGTGATTGAGAATGTGGTGTGGCTTCCTAGCTCCCAAAAAGATATTACTAAGGTAAAGAAAATTTCATGAGCTGAATCTGAGGAAAACACATTCATTTTCACAACACACATTACCTACATAAGACAGTTTTATCCAAGTAAACAAAAATGATGATGTCTGCAGTAATATCATCTTTGCTCACAGTGAACTCTCTTCGTGCAAGGTAACTAAAGAAGTTACAAGAGGCTTTCAGCCATGAGACTTATTTACATAAAATAGTAATAGCTGATTTTGGGCTTTACACAGAAGAGCTCAAGTGAGTGTGTGATATCTTCTTTCGATGAGATGCTATGGATGAGATTTGGATGGAAGCAATGGATTAAATTGCGTATGTTTGTAAATTAATTCAGTTGTAAGAACATGTCATCAGCTTTAAACAGAAATCTGAAAGAAGTCAGACCATTAGGAGTGTTTCCTGAGTCTGTCAAGTTTAAGGTTCTCTTCTGTCTAAATCCTGTCTAAACAACATACAGAGGAAAAATCATTTGGTTTAACATATCTTTTAAAGCCATACACCACAGCAGCACAATGAATTCCTTTTTTGTTCCCCTCACAGCTAGCTCTAGTAGTAGCATCATCAAGACTAAGATAAATTCAAATCCTGGGGTAAAATTAATGTAAGCTGAGAAACATGCCTTGATATTTGGCTATACTATTTACGCTGCATGCAAATCATCTCCCAAGCATTTATTCCAATAAAATTGTCATTTAAAACAGTTAAAGTGTGGAGGAAAAAAAAATTGACATGAAATCCTCTTCCAGTTCTACCAAATACAGAGTGAAAACTGAGTCACTGAATTACCTGGTTGCAATGATTTAGACTGTGAAGGGAAACCCTGCTCTTTTGGCCTATTTCCCTTCTCTTTCTCACACATGCACATGCATGTCTTGGGTGTGGCATATGAAGACTCCTTCACACATTTGGTCTGCTCTCCTTGCAAAAGCATGGCTTCAATTTGCCTGTTTCATTATCTGATTGTCTGTGAATAGCCGAGGTATATTAAATTCACAGTCTGATAGACACTGTATGACCTTGTATGACACAAAGGCATATAATTTTAGGTGTAAGTCACCAAAATAAATAAAAATGAAAATCAGAGGGTGGATATATTAAGGCCCCAAGGCTCAAATCTTCATTTGGGCCTAATTTTTCCTGAAATAATGAAAGTGAATTGTGTGACTCAAAAAAAATCTATGCATCATGTCTAAAAAAGCATTGCACTGTAAGGTAAGGTCTGATGAAACCCGAAAAGTTGCACAAAAATGTTTAATAGTCATAGTCATCTCTTAACTGTGAACTGGCAAAAGTGCTTTGGGTGTGAAGTTCTCTCATCCAAAAATAACTCAAACAACTGGAGAATTTTATATGTTGGTGACCAATATGGGACTTATATTGAATTTACTTACCTGTCTTTTTTCTACCCTTTAGTCTTCTTGTCCTTTCAAGAAGACTAAGCCAAGAAATTTCAAACTAGAACCTTGTATAAGTGAATTGGCAAAGACTTGACTCAAAATACAACATGGCTGTGTGCATTTTTACACATTCTGTTTTATGGCAATAGGAAGGAGAATAACTGCTTGTGTTTTCAGGGTCAGTTAAAAAGAAGAGCTTCCTAAGAGAAAATCTAGTGCATTCCAGTCCATTTATTGTGATTTAGCTTTTTATGTAGGGAAAGAGGATATAATTTCAGTAGATTTAACACATTAATTCAGAATCTTTGCTTAATGTCCTGAAATATAGTCTACCGTTCTCTGAATGTTCATCTTTTTTGGTAAGGAAAAAACTCTCATTTCTCAGACTGTGGAACAGGCAGAAGAAATCCCCCTTGTTTCAGTGTGATTTTGGATTATATGTTACAATAATAATGAAAGAAAATTCGTAAACTAAGTAAGCTACTAACTAAGTAACTTACTAAGTGTAAAATGTTCAGCTCTCCATAGTTCTACTTACATTGCAAAACAAAAATTGGCACATCATATTTCACTCACCAGACCGACCAGAGACAGTAAAATTCAGAACAGTTTTGTTAGCTTTGTAACAGATATGAAAACTACAATGTTAATATAAGTAAAAATTAAAGAAAGTGTAAATAATTTCATTTTGTGCACTTTGTGTTGTGCACTACCAGTGGTCATAGTAATGAGGCTAAAGAGAAAAACATAGGTAAATAAGTACAACGCGTTAATTTTCCTCTTTTTACTATGTGATTTTGCTGGGGCTGAGGTACCTGGCTGGATTTCCACACCTACAGGCGTGGAGATGTTTGAGCAGAGAAGGTAAAAAGGCATACAGGTTCACACAGGTGGGCCACAGGCCTGTGCAGACATCTCAGCTGCTGGGAGAGTGCAGAGCCCTGGTGCTGAGATCAGCCTGGCCATGCTCATCCTCTGGGGGGAAACAGCTCCCTCGTGCCCAGCACAGGACGCTGAGCAGCAAAACACACCAAGTGAGCCAAACAGGGCAGATCAAGGCTCACAGCGTCAATGGCTCAGCTAAATTGGTGTCTGCAAACTGAAGTGGGCCTATGCTCTTCGCATTTCAGTAAAACATCTATTCCTTCCCACTATCCCAGAGGCTGAATAAAAACTGTTTATTCAGAGAGGCCCTGAGGCTGACTTTAGTTTTATACACTTGCAAAGCATCGTCAAAAAGGCCAATGGTTCCTTAGAGACACATATTAAAAAAATCAGGATTTATGCACACATTTTATTATTTAAAGTGCAAGATCTGCTCTAAGAGTCATTGCACAAGAACAGCACAGATTAAGAGGACTTAATATTTATTATTTCAAACCATACTGTATGTTGAATATCACATGTGTCTAAGCATCCAAAACATCTTCCTATAACCATATAAGATGCTTTCTTCCTTCTTTTCTTGGTAAGAAATGTGCAGCTGGACCTAATTAAAAAAATCACTGATGAAATATATGCCAAGAAAATACTCAAGCAAGCTCTTCCTGTATTTCACTTACAAGGCTGAATAAAACGCCTGGAAAAACAAAGTCTTCCTATTTCTTCTGCCCAAGATAAAGAGCATGTGTGAACCTGCATATTTATCAACAACAAATTAATGCAACATTTCAAGATTTTTTAAAATGTAGATCTGATTTGATTTAATTTCATTTGCATTTTCTTCTTTTTGTGTGCTGATCAACAGCTCAGACTCTTAACATCCCTAGGGAGTTCACAGAGAGGAAAAGGAGTGCAAGCTTTGGGTTAGGCAGCAGGCCTTCAGTTTTTTGACTGTACTGAGTGTTCAAGATGCTCAGTGAGGACCAGTTGCAGGCTGTGCAATTGCACTGACGGTAGGTAAACAAAGAACTTTCACACATGGGTGTTAAGGACTGATGATACAGAAGCAGCATGCCTGCAGCCTTTTGGGAGGAGATATCTAAAAATCAGAAGTGGCATAATTTGATTTTAATTTGCTTCAGGCATGCATGAGACCACACTGAAATGTTAAATCTGTGACTGCAAATATGCACTGACATAGATCTTTCTTTTCAGAGAGAAGCTTTTTTTTAATTATTACTTTTTCAGAGATACACCAAACAAAAGTATGAGGCGGTCATGCATGAATGTATATTTTGGAATCAAAGACAAAGATGATGGTGAGACTAGCTTAACTTGTATGACCCATATATAATGTGGTGTCTCATGAGATTTGCACTAGCAAACAGCATAAAGACTTGTCTGCTGGGAGATATTATTTCCTTCACCTTATTCTGCTTTGAGTTTATATTATGTAAAATATACTTATGAAGAGAAATTTTGCAGTTTAAAAGCTCATAAACTTGTGTGAAAATGCAGATACTCTAAGCTCTCTGACATCTTTGGTCAACTTGCACCAATTATAAGAACCTTTTTCTGTTAAGGAAAAGATCAAAAAATAAATCTGCATTGGCAAATATAGAAATGGCTGATGAAGGAATAATAGTTACCTTGACTGATGCAGAGCAGTAAGGCACAATACTGTTTGCCAATTTTTACATCATTAGTTTTACCCAAAGAATCCTTAGTAACATAACTTTTGATCTCAATTTGAAAAAAAAAATCTCCTTTTTATTTTTCTTTTTTTTTTTGTAATTTGCTGTCTTGTTTGTTTTCCAGTAGCATCACACTCTCCAGAATCAATGATTTGGCTGTAGAATTAGGGTGGCTTATTTGCTTAAATACAGCAACAGGAGGTTAGAGCTCACTAGTTTTACTGGTTTTATTGTGAAACAAATACCACTTTCACCGTCTATCTGTGTCCTGTGCCACACCAATCAAAGATTATTTACTAGTGGACAATATTAATCATAAGTGTTCTTTTGATGTTAGGCAGATGCGGTGCCTGCATCGCAAAGACAAGTAAATAAACATCCAAAACCCAATTAAGTTAACTAAAACATTCTGACAGAATATGTTGAATTTCATCTGATGCATTACACCTGCTGAACAATCTTTCTTTTTTTTGTTTTTCTTTTGGTTAATGTTTATTAATGAAAAATAAGGATAAGGAAGAGTTATTGAGCTACCTTTGTCTGAACGTGAATCTTGCAAAAGCCCGAGCATAGAAAAAAAGGACACGTGGTTATCCTGGCTTCCACAATCACTGCATAAGCAGTAGTGAAAGTGCTATAAAATTTGCTTGGAATTTTCCTATTTTCCTAGGTCAGTTCATAAATATCTGAAAATAATTCTAAAATTAATCAGTGTGAATAACATATTCATTTAAGCAACTAAAGGGATTTTATTTCTGGTATAAATATGGTTATATATAATATATATATATATATATATAGGTTCATAAAATAACATTTTATTGCAGCATTGTTAAGAAAGTCATAAAAGTGAACCAGAGTTAGTTTGAGATGGCTCTTTTTTGTCTTTTTTCTTCTCATAAAAAACCAAAAATATCTGTGTAGACCAACTATTGTTACTCAGTGGAACTACCCATTATTACAATGCTCAAAAATTTATTTCTAAGTAGAGTAGTACAGTTTAGCAATTTTTCTATGCAATCTTTTTAAAAATTCTTTATAAGAACTGTGAAGTAGCTTCATGTAGAAGATACTTAAGAATTTTGCCCCATTCTACTTTAGGAGTTGTATGGTTCCCATAAATCATTAACCTTATAAACACCCACATCATAACCACTCTGAGAAACACAGTATTTTTAACATCAGGAATGAGCTGTCCATAGTATACATCTGCATATATCCTGTCAGTAAATGACAAGGAAGGGAAATTATACATTTCTACTATTGTGGCTATAGAGGAAAACTCTTTTACTCTTTCATGAAGTTGACAAGATTTTTCTGGGAGCAGGGAAATCCGTTCCTGATTTCTGCAATCATCCTGCAGAAACAAGGAAAGAGTGTTAGTATGATATGAATAAATATAGTCATAGAAACTTGAGAGAGAAAATGGGAGCCTATAAATGTGTAGATAAAACGAGAAAAAAAATGAAAGTGATAATTAAACAAAAATAAAACTATGTAAAATTCACAGAAAAATTATCACTGGTAGATTTAAACTCTCCATGGACTCACATGATGGGAGAGTAAGAAGACGATCTGCAGTGCAGCAGCAGAAATTATATAAGTTATACACTGGGCATGCTATTAGTAAGAATACTGAAACTTCATGTAAATGTTATTACATTTTTATTAAAGCAAATGATAAGTGTCTAATCGATTTTTGAGTTCCTTCTTTTTCCAATGACAGCTCTAGCTGTTCAGGGACAAGGCATGGCTCACAAAACTGGTCGTGTCAAGATATACTACATAAGTATAAAATGAACAGTTTCTGGAGCAATTCACTATCTTTTATGTCCTTTCAATTATTTATCCTTAAAGGTGACAGAGATAATAAAGATAAATAACATTTTTTTTAGACATGAGCACTCAACAATTTTTAATTAGTTTTAGTAGGTGATACATAAAGGTGGAATCAAGTCAAGATTTCAGATACAACTCTTGACTTCAAAGAGACTGGACTAGCTATTTTATAATGGATCCTATCCTTACCAAATATTTCCTGCATCTAATCAAAGGCCAAAGACCAGAGCTACACAAACAAACACATACACAAAAGAAAAATAATAGAGATGGTGATGTGTTCCTTGCAACTTTGCTCTCACCTCAGAATGGATCCCTTTGTCCTGACCTTATGCCCAACTTTTTAATTTGTTCTCAGGAAACAGGGAAACTTGCTATATCCATATGAAGCTCTAGCTGTTCACTGTTGCGCTTAAAATTAAACACAAAATTGAAACAGGCCTGATGATTAGGAAGTTGGAGTCCAGTCAAGTCCGGATCTCATTTTTTAGTTCCTCAAAACAATGGAGACATTTTAATTTAGATTGCTTATAATTCTCTTTTAATTAATATATTTTAAAATTACAACCATGGAAAATTTTGATAGACTTGTTTGCCTTTATTTGCATGCATCATCAGAGAGTAAAGGATTTATGTGACATGACTTGCAGAATATAAAACCGTTTATTTAAAGAAGAATATTTACAAGGTTAGAAATTTTTTTTTCTTTCAACAGTCTTGTTACTTGTGGGTTGTTTAACACATTGTGGGATTTATTCTCACTAATTGCTTTATAAGCACAGAACAATTACCTAATAGTTTTGCTTTTGGAGCATATGGTTTTAACTGCTTTTGAATTAAAAAGAAATTGAAAGGGATTATAGCACTGAATAATTCTGGAAGTCTAAGAAGTATTTTCTGATACTTTTTCATAGAATCACAGAACATCCCAGGTGGAAAGGGACCTCCAAATGTCTTCCAGCCCAAGCTTTTGCAAGAAAGGGAACCTATATGAAAATATCTACCACCCTCTTTAATTGTATTTAGAAAATCTTCAGGAATAGGGACTTTACCATGTCCCAGAGGAGGTGGTTGCAGCGAATAAATGCTCTTACACTAAAAAGAAAATGCTTTTTTTCTGTCGCTATGAAATCTCTCCCACTTCAGCTTATACCCATTACCCTTTGAACTCTCTGTGTGGCACTTGTGAAGAGGGAGCCTCCATCCTGTCTGAAGCTGTAACTTGAGTACTGGAGTTCTCTGTTTAGATCCCCTGCAGCCCCATCTTCTCCAGGTCGTGGGGACATAGCTGCTCCAGTCTTTCCTCACAGGACAGGTGCTGTGTCCTCTTACCATTTCCGTGGCCCTCTTTTGGATCTTTTCCACACAGCCCACCACCTTTGAAGTGCTGGAACCTGAACCTGGCACAGTGCCCCAGGTCTGGCCTGACTGGCACTGGCATGACCATGTCTCTGTCTCTGCCACTGGTGATCCTGCAGATGCCCCCCAAGACAGATATGTCTTTGCTGCTGCAACATCACAAGGCTTACGTGCAGGCTGTGTCCACCAGGACCATTGAAGCAAGGCAGCTTCCCACCCACACTGATCATAACAAATGCTAAAAAACACCAATTGGTGTTGGAATCTGTTAAATATTAAGGGTTTCTCTCATGGAGCCATGGAATCATTTAGGTTAGAGCAGCAGTTATAATAAAATAATCGACTCCACTAACTTCACACTGTCAAGTCCACCACTAAACTAAGTCCCCAAGTGCTGCCTCTACATGCCTTTCAAATTCCTCCAGAGATGGTGATTCAGCCACTCCCCAGGTGTTACAGCCCACCCCTGAGGTGCCATAACTGAGGTTCTTGTCAGTAGATGCATTTGAGCAGATTACAGTGAAATGACACTGATGTGTTTGTGCGTGTGTATGTGTATATATACATATATATATGAAAGATTTATTTTAGAGCAACTTGATTGCAATGGAAAGGGAGTATTGAGCCATTTTTTATATCTGTAATAAAAATTAAGCAATAAAAAATTATAAAAATATCCCTTAAGGAAATACATACGTTAAAGAAAAGAAAAAAAGGAAAACACAAGAGTAGATAGTGGGGAGGAAAAACATTGCTACCTGTGAACCCAGCGACAATACTCAGTTATTGTAATTTCAATGTTCATTGATTAATGCTCATTGATGGTTTCAGTCCTCATCTGTCAGGGGTGGGGGAGCCCCCAAAACAAAAATTTGAATTGGTTAATACACATTCAGCTTCAGGTGGGAATGCCAAGCACCTCCCCTCTGGGAAGAGTTTGAGGCTGTCTGTCGCAACACAAGGGAGCATGCACAGTCCAGGGTGATTGCCAGAGGCCCCAGGGAAGGTGCCTCAGGGGTTGGTTTATGACCCTCTCTAGGACATAACCACTGTTTCTCATGCCTGCATAGTTGACCCAGCTGTGTCTTACCAGAAGAGATGAATACCCTCTGGCTGACATGAGAATGTCCCAAGATTTGTGCTAGTCTATGAAGGAACGTGCTGAAAACCAATGACTCAGCCACTTTGTGCAGCAGAGCTTCAGAATAAATTGCTGTAAGGCGGTCTGTGGCAATGCTCTTCACTCGGGGGTCACCAAATGTGGTGCTGCTCGTAGGGGTCTCAGGATGAGGGAAGAGAAGAGAATCTTGACTCTGTATTTCAGAAGGCTGATTTATTATTGTATGATATATAATATTAAAATAAAATTATATATTAAAAGTATACTAAAAGAAAAGAAGAAAGGATTTCATCAGAAGGCTATCAAGGAATGAAAAGGAATGATAATAAAATCTTGTGACTACTCACAGCCTTAACACAGGTGGCTGTCAGTGGTCATCAAGTAAAAACAATTTCACATGTTGGGTAAACAGTTCTTCAGATCACATTCCAAAGCAGCAAAACATGGAGAAGCTGAAGCTTCTCAGCTTCTCAAGAGAAAAGATCTTAGCAAAAAGATTTTTCATAAAATATGTCTGCGGCAGTGGTCAGAGATTTATTTTCAAAATCTTGTTACCTGGTGAATAACTAAGATTAACATAGGAATCAGTATTGGCACTCACATTCATTTTTTCCCATTTGGCATTTCTCAGTGCTTTTAATTTATATAGAAAAAAATCCTTAAAGATATTTTATGAGTGATCAGTCTCTGCGTACTATAAATTCTAGGCTTTTTGCTGTCTACAAATAATCTTCCTTTCCCTTATACACTACCTGATTATATAACCTCTGTAATCAACTTTAAAAATGCCATTGTCCTGAGCCTTCTTTAAAAACAAAAATAGCTTTGAATACACTTATTTAAGGCAATAACAAACAACCAAAGCAGGAATCAATCAATCTCCCACAGGGGGGATTACAGTGCACACTGCTTTGTAATTTTTTTCAGTCACACAAAAGACAATAATGTAATCATGAACAGTCACCGAGGCTTTACAAAGACCATGTTTGACCAGCCTGGCTGTGCTCTGTGGCTGCTTACATAGGCAGGAAGACAGGAGACACCATAAGCTTAGTCAGGGTTTTGAGACCATTTTCACAGCCCTCTCACTGGAGAAAAAAGAGGCTGGAGAAATGGACTGTTCTTAGGCTGGAATGGAACTGCTCACTAGGCTCAAAGGGTCATTATTAACTCAGTTATTAGTGGACTGGTTAATGCCCAAATGCACATGGAAATTCAAGGACAACCTCCTAACAAAGATAGGGCAGACTAAAAGTTATAAATATTTATCTTGACAAAATCATGGCTTATTTGACCTGTGTTGGCTGTTAGTCTTCAGGTGGGAGTTTGGGCTAGGTGATCTCCAAAAGAACCAAAAAGCATTTTTATGATCTTATAATTCTATTATCTATGACTACTACACAGTGAAGCTTTCAGTATTATGAGTTAGATGCACTTCCTCTATTATTCCTTTATTACAATCCATATAAAGTACAATGTCAAAATCACAAACTTCAAAGATAACTGTGCTGTTTGCAAAATATTGAGAAACATCTGTCATTTCTTTTTTGTGAAATATAAATCAACTATCCCATGAATTAACTTCTTTCATCCTAAAACTCTAGATCTACCAATTTAAAGTAAAAAGGTTTAAATAAAACTTTATTTACTTTATTGTAAGGTTTGCTTGATTTGCTTTGTTGTAAGGTTCCTTTTCAGCCATTTTAGCTGTTAACTGAATCCGCCCATAAAAACTCCCCCGCCCCATATTCAGTATAAACAGCAACAGACTGTCTGATAAGGAGCAGAATGTGATGAAGGAGTAACACAGACTGAATCACTAGAGGGTTCTTTAGTCTACTAACTTACATCACAGATAAGGTTCAAATAAGAACCCTTTAAAAATTACATCCTGCCTATCATGGGAAATAATGGAAAGGTCTTATCTGGAGTTTGTAGAGGGAAGTTTCCATTGGTCTTGTGGAGGTTTTAGTTTTGAGGGTTTTTGTTTGGGGCTTTTTTGTGAGTTTTGTTGTTGTTGGTTTTGGTTTGTCTGGTTGTGAGGTTTTCTGGTGGGGATTGTCTGGGTATTTTCAGAAAGAAAATTATTTGTAAGAATCTACAGACTATGCTGCCTAGAGCTCATTGTACAGATATAAAGAGTAATTTTACCAAGTGTCTCAGAAGTTTTCTGATGATTTTGTGTCTTCTACCTCACTGAAAACAATGACAAAGGGTATTCTTTCAGAAAGTAATTTTCAGGAGTAGGACAGACTCAAACTGTCCATCAATGAAAGCATCAAGTGTATGGCTTGGTAACCTACGGTATTGTTTCAAATAAAACGACACTCACTATTAGCTCCAAAATACTCACTATTAGCCTCATTGTTAATTATTTTTCAATTTGGCTCTGCTATTGAATAAATAGCAGAAGGATCTGTCCCTCACCCTAGATATAAAATGGTGCTTTGCATTGGTCCCTTAGGCATTTGCATTTATGAACAAGTGTAGAGGAAAGTCTAAAATGAAAACCTTCAGCAGCTTGAAGATTAAACTGAGATTTGCTGTTCAAGTTATCAATAAGGAATATTGCAAGAAGGAAATTAATAAGCATTAAGCATAGGACATTCCCTGTTCTCATGGAAATATTGCCTGCTTCATCAGTGGGTAATTTAACTATTATTCATATCTCATGTACTTATAAAAGAAGAAATAAATGAAAGAAGATGGCAATTCTTTTGTAAAAGTATGCAATTCTGCTTATTAAGGGGGATGTCTATAGCTAATTTGTGTTTATCAGAACAAACAGTTGCAGGTACTGACACAGGCACTCTGAATTTCATGATAATACCAAAATTACGTTTGGAAGGAAATGTAATATTATATTAATTTAGTTTAAATTATTTTTTGACAGAATAAGGTCACCAATATATTTTATAGTTTTCTGTTATTTTCTGCTTGTCTTACTGCCTCTATGTTAAGACAAATAAGTTTACCTTAAGAGGACTGCATGCTGTCTAGAGTACATTAACTGAGCATTGGATTGTATTTCAGTAGCTGAAATGGAGGGAAGTTTTCTATCTCTGTGCCACATTTATCTTGTCAAGAAACCTTCTCAGTTTTTAACCTCTTATTCCATTATTATTTATTTATTTTATTTATTTATTTAAATTAGGCAGTGATTGGATTATGAATGACAAATCACATTGAGAATTAGGATTTTAAGGTGGACTTTGTTATAAGAATGATACTGTAGTAAATGAAACATACTGTAGTAATTGAAAATTTGAAGCAATATATTAAGATGAAGGATCTGTTAAGTCTAGATCCAAAGTAAATGAAGTAACATTCATCTTAAACATTTGATTAACCATTGATTTTTGCCAGGCTTTAGATTTAAAACCAGAAAGTTATTACTTGCCAGAAGCAATTACAAGAAGTTACTCCAAGAAAGTGACAGAGCTGAAGTGTTAATTTCAGCCCTGCAACACTACTGATATTCAGCAGCCTGTTTTTAAAAATGTTATAATGCTACTAGCACCTATCTTAAACCTCCCTCAGCTGCTCTCTGACTTAACGTTTCCTGTGAAAATCACAGCTTCACACTACTTCAACACTTGTTGCACTTACAGAGAAAATTCTTTATTATCTTTAATCATTTCATGCTCTGGAATAAAATAGACTGAGTTTGATTTTTGGGATTTTGGTTTTGGTTTTGCTTTTTTACTTTTTTGGAGGGTGTTAGGTTATTTAGGTTTATTTTGGGGTCCGGGGTTTGTTTTGCTTTTTTGTGTTTATTTGGCCATTTGGGGGCTATGTGTGGGTTCTTTTTTCTTTTTTCTTTCTTTTTTTTTCCAGACCTTTCTGATTTGGTTCAGTGCTCTGCTTGCCATAATGGATTATGGTGAGACTAAAACTGACATCCTCTTTCAATCAGTGTACAAGCTTCTTCTGAATTGGTTCTAACATTAAGATTACAATTATTACTACTGCTTTTACTTGCAATACTTGCAGTATTGAAAGTCACTGAGAACAAAACCATTCCTATCTCTTTCAGATATAATATTGAATTGACAAGTCTCTGACTTGACTGACCAAAACCTACCTGAAGACTTTTTTCCATTCCATTCTTAAAATATATGCAAAGCATATGCTTTGGGGAAATGATGATTTCATTTTCAAAACTTTTTTTTTTCCTTTTAATTAACTGTAATGCCAAAAAGTAAACATGGGTTATAGTATTTGAACACTCTTTTGTTGTCTATTCCTTAATTTCAATTATACTTGTAAGGTCACTATGTGATCAGAACAAAGGTCTTGCCTAAGTACACTCACAAAAACACTGCGGTGTTTTTTCTCCACACAATAAAAACATCAAACTCTCTTGAGGTATCTGAGAAGTCTGCATTGATTACAGTAAACACCACATGTATCTTTAGACACACATTATGAGACATTAAAAAAATTATTTAAGGGAACAGTGGAAGTAAAAAATACATCTGATTTTATCACAACTATTTTTGTCAGCAAAAATACTAAGCATCAAATATGGGAAAAATATATGGCAGAGCTTGAACCATAATAAGAATTTGATTTTGTAGAATATTGGAATTCATTACTACATGGGAATTGGATTCCTCAGAGGTAAAGGGAGGAAGCAAATTCACACTAACAATAAAGGAATTAAATCAATGGTTTTGTGCAGATGTGTGTGTGGATGTGTTCACAGTAGTGCACAAATGCATACACACAAGTGTAAATCTCCAGTGGTGTATGTGCTTAGGATGTTGCAAACCTACCAAGCTAATGTGGTAAGGAATTTTATGAGAATAATTTATTTTCTTGTTCTGTCTAATGCTTGCAGTTTCAAGAAGATAACAAGAGGCATATGGGGTTCTTATCATTGAGAATAAATATGGTATAATTGGCAATTTAAAAAAATATTTTATATCTTGTGTATCAGATATCTGTTCATATCTCCATTTGGATAGAATGACTGGAGACAGTAGCAACCCAGTTGCTATGTAAGAAACTTATATTTAACTGTGTTGATAATTTTAGCATCAAAGGATATCAAATGTGTGTGCATTCAAGTGAGTGGCAGCAATGTCAAGTGCTTCATTTAAAACACCCTGCTAATTAGAAAATTGATTGATTAGAAAATTGATTATTATTTCTTTACCAATTTAAGAGAGCTCTACTGTTACAAGAAAGTTCATCTTAAAGAATTGTATAGCAATAGGAAATAATTATTAAAATGCTAACAGTTTCTGTATTCTACCTAAAAAGAACTTACTATATGCAAGATATTGACAATTGCAACACAAGAAGTCTACTGATTTAACAAACTGAGAGTTGAATGCTGCTTAAAATGGGCAAAGAATGAGTGATATACATACACACCTACACAAGGGAAAGCACATCTTTGACATTACACAACAATTAATTACACTTAAAAAATAGTAAAATTACATTAAAACATGGCTGAGATTTGCTAGTGTGGAAAGAAGAGCAGAAAATTACAGATGAAAACTTGGAAATCTTCAGCTTTTTGGATGAACAGGTAGCCATGATTCAACAAAAACCAAGAAAGAAAGATGTCTAAAACTTCATTCTACTTCACTAGTAATTTCCCCATGTGAGAACAAGTTTATGAAGCTAATTGGAAAAGCAAGCAAGACATGCAAAGCTGTTGTAAAATTCATGTTAGTGAGAAATTTCATTAGCTATTATAAAGACATCAAGGAACAGATGGCTGTAGTTGCTACTATGTTGCTATTAAGGCTGCTTTAAATTATATTGTGATAAAAACATTTACCATACCACTAGCATGCGCATATTTAAGGTAAAAAGGATTAAATTAAAAAAAAAAAAAGAATTTTTCTACAAGCCGATCAGCATATTAACTTCATCTGGAAAATTGTCAACACATAGGAACCCTAAGTTTAAAAGTTTAGAGGACCTCACTGGGATGGAGTTAATTTTCCCCTTAGCAAACCTTATAGTACTGTCATTTGTATTTGCAGGAAGAGTGCTGTGAATGACACCAGTATTTGGGCAACTACTGAGCTGTGCCTGCACAGCATCCATTCTGTCTGTTGAAACCCCACCAAGGTTGGTCGGCTGGGTGTGGGAAAGAGACTTGGAGGGCACCAAAGGCATGGGGATGTCCCTTGCCATGTGGTGTTGAGGTCAGAAAGAAGACACAAGAAGAGACAAGGAGAGAGGGAGGTGTTTCTTATTGGGTGATTGTCTTCAGAAGTAACTTCTACATGTATTGGAGCCCTACTTCCCAGGCTGGATATTAGCTGAATGGAAATAGAGAATGCACCTTGCTGTTTTGCTTTGTTTCCATGGACATCCTTTGCATTTTCCCATTATACTGCTCTCGTTGGGATCCATGTGTTTTTCATCTTATTTTCTTCCCCATGTCCTGCTTAGGAGGGGGAGTTCAAAATTGTCTTGGTGGACACCTGGTGGTCTTCCAAGGTGAACCCACTACAGTCCTTTCCTGGCACTCAATGTGAGGCAGTTTTGAATTTGTAAGTATAATAGTTATTAATTGGCAGACTTGTGTGAGGGTCACAGAGTTTAATTGCTGCACTGCTCAGCTCTTTATTTTGCTGAGGTTGGAAACACACTAATAGAAACAACGGCCATGAGCTTTGCTCTGTCATTGATGCCTAGCTGTGCTGGGGTAGCTTTGTCATGGGGAGGATGAGAGCACATATCCTGCTCCTAATTCAGGATTGGTGTGGGTAGTTTTGATGCTCAGGCTGCTGAGGCTCTTGATCACTTTCAGGAGGGTTGTTGAATATTATTAACACTGTCAGCTTCTTCTCAGGTTCCTGAATCCAATGTTGTCCTGGTAGAAGAAGGCACAGTTTCAGGGAGAGATGAAAGCAAAACATGCCATTAGCCAGGTCGTCCCTGTGTGGCAGGGTATGTGGAAGTATTTGGGTGGGTGTTTCAGGTAGTTAGCACCTTCCATAGACGGGGATTTGGTAGCTGAACCAAGCAAATAATCTCAATTAATTAATGCACTGTCTGGTAGAAGGGTATTTTGCCTTCCCCAACAAAACCCAGCAGCTTCTAGCACTATTTTAAGGCTTGGCCCAGGTCTATTGAGCCACAGTTCAGTGATACTGGAGTGGGTAGTTAAGACAGAGACCCAGACTGCCTCTGAAGATGCCTAGACTGAGACAGTGATCCAAACTACAACTAAGAACATCAGTTGAGACAGGGACCCAAACCTTAGCTACGGTAGTCATACAAACAGTGGAAAAGAACCAGTAGACATGGAGGTTGATGGATCCATAAAATTTATGTATTTTCCTGGGGACTATGGAATTGACAGGGAAAATAAAAAAGATGCAGCCATTAACAGTGTCTGGAGGATGTTCCTGTCAAGCATGAAGGAAAGACAAAATAATCAGCAGGACTTGCTCAGTCTTCAGTAGTCCCATATGGCCAGTGGAAAATTCTGGGGGAGGCTGAGGTTAACAGTGAACTATTATGGCCTCACTGAAGTCTTGCTATGGTGCCGCGTTCCAGTGTGGGGAACAGCAATCTGTTGTTTTAATAATGGACGGTAAGGATCAAAATTAAGCCAAATGCTGTATCTGAGAACCGTTTATTGGTAACAAAAACGAGAAGGAGAAGTAGTTGCCCAGAAGAGGGCTAGAAGAGCCAGACAAGAATGAAGGGAAATGGAAAAGGACTGGGGGAGAGGGGAGGCAGAGAGAGAGGGCAGTGCAGGGCACTACCGCCAGGGATCAGGGGCCGCTGCCGGCGCCCGAGGGGCCTGCGCAGCTCCCGGAGAGCCGCGGCTCCTCGGGCGGACACGCGGTGAGGGGCAGCCCGGACCGGAGCTCCAGGACCCTGGACAGAGCCACGGCGACCGCTGGATCGGGGCGGCGGGGTTGAACGCGGGCAGCCCAGGCAGGGAGGCGGGGGGGAAGGGGCAGTGCGGTGGGCAGGGACACAGGAAGGCAGGAGAGTTGTGAGGGGGGCGGGCAGGAGCCAGCGAGGGCAGGAGGGCCAGAAGGCAGGCTGGGGCCAAGGAAAGGACGGAGTGAGCCAGTCAAGGAACTGCAGCGAGCCCCAGCGAGCAGCGCTGAGCCCTGAAGCAGTTAGTTTTTATATCCCCCGGTCCCTCCCAAAATCTGTCCGTGGACAGGAGACCATTGGTCAGTTCCGACTTTCCTTGGCACCCTTTGGTGCAGACCTGTTCACGACCTGGTTGGAGAAACCCCTCCATTGTTTCCTACTGCCCCATGTGAGGAGCTGCCAGGTGAAATCCCCCCAGAGACAAGGCTTCCCCAGTCCTGGCTGCCCTCTAAGTGGCACCGGCGCAGGGCCTGTCCCTGCAGACAGCCCCGACAGCCAGGGCTGAGGCAAACTCAAATGCTGGGTCAAAGCTAGAGGGGCTCCACACATAATGCTAAGTGCTGTTGGGCCACACACACCAGAGCTCTAACAGGAGGTCTGAGAGGTTGCATGCTACAATTGATGCTGTCTATGTGTTTTTCCAAATTCCTTTGGCAGCTGAGTGCAAGCCATTCTTTGCTTTCACAAGGAGCAGTATCTCCTTGTGAAAGCCACCTGGAACTGGCTGTCCGAGGGGTTGAAGCACAATCCCATGACTTGCCGTGGAACAATTTAACCTGCACTGGGACAGAATAGTCAAAACAGCTAGAAAAGGAAAACACTCAACAAAACCCACCTGTGTTAATCAGTTTATAAATCTGCTCTTACTTCTTTACAATCTGGCTTCAAAAATGTCATAGACTTCAGGTTTTTGTCAGGATCTTAGAAGTTACAACCATCCATCCAAAAAGGATATTAGTATGTTTTGCTGGTCTTAGCTGGGATTGACTTTCTTCACAGAAGCTGGTATGGGTGTCTGTTCAGGATTTCTGCTGGAAACAGTGTCGATAATTCAGTGTTTTCGTTGCTGCTGAGCATTGCCTATATGACAACACACAACTTTTCTCACTTTTACTCTTTTGATTCTCTTGCCATCCCACTGGGGGTCAGTGAGCAGCTGTGTGGGGCTTCATTGCTGGCCTGGTTTAAACCATGACAGATGTACCTACAGAAAAGCTCAGTGCCCGCGGAGAAGCAGGCAGAGAGATCTGAACAAGGTTGTTACACTGCTTTCTCATAGCCTGAGCTGGCACAATCTTTTGTTCGCAGCACTTCAAAAAGCAGGTAGACATAATGGATAATTCAATAGTGTGGGTTTCAGTTACGCCTTTCTTCATTTAATCTCAATATTATTAGTGGTTATGAATGTATTGACACATGTCGCCAATTATTTATAGAAACTAAGATATGACCAATGAAACAATCATACGTGGGAGAAATTCTGTGTGTATAAACAATGCATCAAGTGAAATCATGCAGTTTGAAGTCAGAATTGGACTTACAAGAACTTACTAAAAATTAAAAGTAAATATCTTTTTATGTTACCTGTCCTACACCCAAGTTTTGATCTTTTATAAAAGCTTCTTATACAGTAGCTCTTAGCTACTCTGTGAGGCAGATCTAAGTCCAGTAGGAAAGGAATAAGATTTATTTCAAAATTTGCTGGTTTAAGAGTCCAGTATTTATTTACGTCTAGAGTTCAAGAAGTCCAGGAGAGCATCTATTAGACGCATTCTTTATAGGTGTATTGGGTTTGCATGGCCTGGGTGTTGGTATCGGGGGTTCACAGAGCTTCTGTGAGAAGCTGCTGGAAGCTTCCACCATGTCTGGCAAGCCAACCCCTGGTGCCTCCAAAGATAGACATGCTGCTGGCCAAGGCTGTGCCAGTTAGAGAGGGTGGTAATAACCACCTCTGCAATAACCGATTTAAGAAGAAACCAAAACAAAAGGTTTTTTTCAGTTTTAATATGGGCCAGAAAAGAGCAGAGTGAGAACGTGTGAGGAGGACAGCTATGCAGACATCAAGGTCACTGGAGAAGGAGAGGCAGGAGGTGCTCCAAGTGCCAGAGCAGGGACTCCTCTGCAGCCCATGGTGAAACAGCTATGCCCCTGTAGCCCATGGAAAATCACTGGGATGCAGAGATCCACCTGCAGTCCAGGGAGGAGCCCCACACTGGAGCAGGTGGATGACTGGAGGAGGCTGTGATCCTGTAGGAGACCTGTGGAGAGAAAGGGGCCCTGTTCCCATGTTGTTGCAGGCTGTCCTTGGAGGACTGCACCCCACGGAAGAGTGACCCATACTGCAGCAGTTTTGGGAGGGCTGTTGTCCATGGGATGGACTCATATTGCAGCAGTTCTCAGAGACCTGCTGCTCGTGAGATGGACTCACACTGGAGAAGTTCATGGAGAACTGTCTCCCAAGGGAGGGACCCCACAGTGCACCAGGAGAAGGACTCCTCTCCCTGAGCAGCAGGAGAAGCCACAGGTGATGAACTGACCTCATTCACTCTCTCCTTGTGTTGCTGGGGTAGGAGGTACAGCTGGAAGGAGAGGTGGAGGGAAGGTGCTTTTGAGGGTTTGTTTTACTTCTCATTATCCTACTCTGATTTTGTTAGTAATAGATTCACTGCATGTCTCTAAGCTGATTTTGTTCTGCTCTTAATGGTATTTGGTGAGTGATCTCTCCAAGTCCTTATCTCAACCCATGAACTCTCCATTAAATTTTCTCTCCTCTGTTTAGAGGGAAATGAGAGAGCAGCTCTAGTGAGCACCTGGGATCCAGCCAGTACCAACCCATGACAACATGGTTTGGAATCACGTGGTCCCTTTTGTTGTACTGACTTAGAGCGTACTTATCCGGACTGTACTAGAGGAGTATCTGGCCACTTTTGTAGGGGCTTCTTCTTTATCAGTTATTGTGAAGTTATTTCAGAGGCACACAACAGTGCATGACTTTGCATGGCAAGGTTATGATAGTGCAGGGGGGCTATAAGGTTGGATTCTCTGGGAAGATGCTGGAAACTTCCCCCATGTCTGACGGAGCCAGTGACAGCTCTCCAAGATGGACTTGCTGTTGGCCAAGGCTAGCCCATCAGTCATGGTGGCAGAGCCTCTGGGGTAAAATAAGTGGAAAAAATTATTGCACAGAAGTTCTCTCAGCCAGTGAATAGTGGAGTGAGCAGATGCGAGACAAACAGCCCTGTGGACACCAAGGTCAGTGAAAAAGGAGGGGGAGAATGTGCTCCAGGCACCAGAGCAGATATCCCACGCTTGCAGCCCATGGAAGAGACAATGGGGATCCATTGTTGGCTCCCTTCTGCCCATGGAGCTCCATCGCAGAGCTCCATCTGCAGCCTATGGAAGACCCCACTCTGTACCCCATGGAAGGGACCAAGAAGGAGCAGTTGGTAAAGAGTTGCAGCCCATGGGAAGTACTCACATTGGAGAAGTTCATGGAGGACTGTCTCCCATGGGAGAAACCCACTGGTGGAGTAGGGGAGGAGTGAGGGGAGCCCTACACATGATGGGGAGGAAGAGGCAGACTGTGAAGAAGTGATTGCAGCCCCCATTTCCCATCCCTTCATGGCACTGGGAGGAGGAAGTAGAAAATCAGGAATAAAGTTGAGCTCAGGAAGGAGGGAGGGATTGAGAGAAAGTATTTCTAAGAGTTTTTTCCTCATTATCCTGTTCTGATCTCATTGAAAACAAATTAATTTCCACAAGTTGGATCTGTTTTGCCCATGATATTATTTCTCTGTCTTTATCTCAGCCCATGAGCATTCTATTGTATTTGCTCTCACCTGTCCACAGAGGTTAGGGCACCTCTGGTAGGCACCAGGCATCCAGACAAAGTCAAACCAGCACAAAATTAAGGAAGACTAATGTATGGTAAGAATCAATCTTAAAAAAATCTATTTTCTTGATGCCAGTCAACTAATCAAGCACTATTATCTTTTTTTTTTTTTTTTCAGAAAACCCACCAAAAATACTGCCTATTAATGTGTCTGGGTCACGACTATTAATGTGTTGTGATAGCAGAGGTGCTACTAAGCTGAAGTGGAAGAGATTCTGCCTTAGATTATTTATTCAACATTCTAGTAGACTTTATTTATTTTGACATTCTCTCCAAATTTAGAATCAATTCATATGCTTTTAAAATGTAAATATTAGAGTCTCTCAATGTTCTATGACTAAATTAGGAAAGTTTGACATGCTTTAACTTTGGAAAGGATTAAATTTTGATATATCCATAATTTCTCTTGAGGTAATTTTTAGCACATATTTAGGATTTTCTTTTTTGTGTATGTGCAAGTGGATTTTTTTACAGTCCTAGCAACTTTGACACATTGGATGAGGAGGATTTTCCATGTAACTGCTCCCTGGAAAAGCAATTCACTCATTGCTGAGTGTGAGAGCTAAGAAACCAGCCCCAGCATGGTAGTGAGGGTTTGTGAGACTCTAACTCAAATTTTGAGGGTTTTCTTGGAGAGCTGGAGTACCTTGCATGACTAAGGGAACAAAGAAGGGGCTTGGGACACAGTCTAGAGTTGTGACTAGGCTTGCATTCACAAATTGGAAACATTTGCATGCAACATTTGCATTATATGCTTTTAAAAAAATATTATAATACTATAGATCATTTATGTCACATTCACAAACTTGGAAAGAAGTAAAGAAATCTTACCTGAATATAATTTATTCCTGGGATTCTAACTCATTAGCATTGCAACTACATATTAGGAAATTATGACCTAGAGATATACTAACAATAATATCAATCTTGGCTTCTTGAAACAAGAGTCTGAAACAGTCCTTTTTCTGAACAAGTTTAATTCAATATCTGTGTCTTTTCCTTTGGGGGTTCATTTTTCTACTTGAGCATTCTATTACTACAAACTGCTATTTCCTGAGAGGGAAAAACATGTAATTTCAACATATGCAAGCAATAATTAATGAAAGAAATTATCAGCCATGAAATAATGCAATTTGAGAGTACAATGAATCTAGTCATATAGAAATTACTGCATAAAATGATTTTTAAAAGTTATAGAACAAAATAAGTAAATGCTGTGCCATGAAGTACTGGATGATCTCTCCAGACATGCATAAACACATTATCCCTGGTCATAGCCAAGCATGATTCATGGCAAAAGTCTTCATCCAAATTTGCAGGGAGTGGTTATTTAACTCATGCTCCAGTAAACAAAAAAACCCACAAACTGCAAAAGTAGTAAGAAATAATTCAAAGTGCTAAAAAAGAACTTCAGTTCATATTACTTTCATTCTTTAAGCTTGTATTTTGCTATATTCAAATGGTTCATAAAAATGCATGTTTTGAGGAAGCAAGCCGTACAGATTTTCTTATGAGCTGAATCACAAAAGAGAATGTGTATTTGAAATATTTTGGTCTCATATGTGCATTGTTTCCATTCTTGTAGGAGATCAATATTTTTTGCAGGAGATCAACATATTTCAAGATTTGTCCTATCTAAGCATTCCCCTTTTTGTGTCAACATAAACATTATTAATTGGCTGTAACTTTTTAAGTTATACATAAAAGTACACAAATCACTCTTTTTTACCAAGTCTTATTCCATTTAAATCTATGGGAGATCAAGCAGAAGATGGAAGATTTTTTCATTTTCTTTCCTCTCTCATTGATCATTCTATCTTCCACAATTTCAATTGAAAAAATCTGCATCTTAAGTAACAAAGTCATGAATATCTAAATAAAATGTACATGACCTGAAAATAATTATTTCGTAAGAAAAATTTTCAAGAAACAAATTCTGAAGCAGAAGTTTCACTTACTGTGAAGGTTTAATCATATAATGTTATTTACTGAGCTTATATATCTTATATGTTATTCTACAAGATTTTTCAGCTGATCAAGACATAGTGAAATCTGCAACTTTTGTATGCATGAGTTTGACCTCACTTTTTTAATGTCTGCTCATTTGTCAGTGGAACATTACAGACAATTCTTTCCTTAAGAGCAAGTAAATATTATATACAATAGATAACATACTCATACTCTTTTACTGTTTCTGAAGAGAGTTACAAATGTCAATATTATTAATTTACTAACAGCTCAGGCTGTTTTCCAAACATAAGCACAGAGCATGATGAATCACTCTTTATCCACTTATACAGAAGGTAGCTTTTCTAGAGAAGACTCATATTCCTCATAGTGCTTGAAATATTAATAAGGGCTGATCTGTAAACAGTTCTGTGTCTAAAATTGAGTGGAGAAAACATTAAAAAGTTTTAAAAAGCTGAAAAAAATTACTGATACTTTTAAGGAAAGATGATCCTATCAGAAGATGAAAAAGAAATCTTCTTCAAAGGCATGGGGAGAGATCTGGAAATGTAGGGACTCAGAATTACCAAAAGGGTGCTTAGCGTTTAAGGATTACAATTTACACTGCACATTACATAGGACCACACACCCAAGTTTACACTATATTGAGCAGTGAGATATCTTTAAAATAAAAAGAAATTGGAACAGCCTGACTGACCAGACTTCCCAGCCAAAAGATGTGTCATCTTCAGTCTTTCTCATACATCCTGACAGGAGACATTGTCCTGAAAACCTTTACGTCGATATCTGAAGATACTGTACATGTCTTTTAGATGGCTGGAGATGAGCAAGTTACCTAACAGAAAAAATGAAGAAATTTGAAGAGTATTATTGGGAGAAAAAAAAAGTTGTACAAGAACTCTATGGCTTTTGGGAGATGTTAGTTTTAACATTAAAAAAAAAAAAAATCAACAACTCAAACAAAAATTTTTCATGCAAACATATAAAAAATAAATTGAAGGAGTCAGAAATACAGTTGTGCAGTCCTTCTGAATCTCTAATGTGGCATCAGATTTGAATCTCAGAGCCTGAAAAGGAAGATTTTGAGAATTCTCAAAAAATTCTCTGGGATGACAGAGCACAAGATCAATCTATGAGGCTCTGGAAGTTGCCGTAGTTAGAATAGTTGAAGAAAAGCAAAGATAATATTAAGGCAAGCTCATTTTTATGGTTTGTCTCTTGAAAATCCTTAATTCTAGGTTCTAGCCTAGAATTCTTCTTTTTAAACACCTAAGACATGATCTGGTATCTGTCACAAAAGAAATTCTTTTGTATTTTACATAACAAATGAACATTTCTAAGATGTATCTGAAAGAGCATGCTAGAGAGATATATTCTATATCTCTTTTTTTCCCCTTTTGTGCTGGATAACCCTAAAAGAACAGGGAAATATTTATGCTAAAAAGCACGCAGATTTGGGTATACTGGGAGGATTAGGAATCCTTTGGATCTCAAGTTGCTGCATTTGGAAATGTTTGCCATGTAATTTCTTTTTTTTTTTCCAGCCTGTATACATACACTTAACTCAAGTTAAAGTGAACGCTGTTCACTCAGTTTAGAAAAAATAAAATACTTTTCCTTTAGGATTTTTGCAAAAAGTTTTTAATATCATGTAGTATAAGAGTGCTGTGGCTTTCAATAATTCTGTTTAGGTTTCATTACATTTTCTAAGTACATTTGCTAAATTTTCAAGTTCACTGGTTGTCTGAGAGAAAAAGGATTTTTGGCTAGCAGAATCTTACTATACAAATGTTTCTCATAACTTTTTTTCTTTTTTTTTTAATTATACTTTCAGATATGTTGTCAAAGTATCTTATTTTGTGAATCAAACTACCTCTTCTTGTACACTGAACCAATCTCATTCAAATTTTCGATACAGGCAAATTAGGGACAAGACTTAAGTGCAAAAAGTCATAGTATTGTGACACTATCTGCCCCTAGTGATATCTGACTTCCCACTTATTCAGCTGAATATCCACTTATCATTTTATACTTGAGTCTTTATCTCCAGAATATTTGGAAAATGCATTGATAAAAACTGGAGAAAAAATAAAATAATTGATTGTGTGTCAAAATTTATCATTACAAATAATTTTTAAAATAGCATTTCTTTAAAAATATTAAGTAGTGTCTTATTCTGTCAGTTTTTATCAGTGTATAAAATGTCACAGCATATGTACGGTATTCGAGGTATTTTTCTTTAACTACAGTACTTCTATTCACAATGAAGTTCCTTCCCCACTGTAATCCCTGCGTGCACATGATTTTTCCTTATATATATTTTGTTCGTTATTCTCTTGAGAACTCTTATAATATTAAAATTCCGTATGAGAAATCTTGAATGTAGAAATCATTGTGTGTATGGGTGTTTGGTTACTACTTTGTGTAATTTTTGACCTCTACTTTTTTTATTTTATGTATGGAAATTCACACAATCAGGCTATCATTTTTGCCATTAGACTTTCTCATTCTCATTTTTTCTAAAATAAATGTGATTATGAATAAATTTTGCCTGCAGGCATGATATTTTTCACTTTTCTTTTAGCTTTATTTAATCTTTGTTTTCCCCTCATTTTTCTGATGAGTCAGATTTTAATATTTTAAAATGTTAGATTTTCTTGTAGGAAGCAAGTATATTATAATAATTTTAAATGTCATTACAAAACATGAACATGTTCAGACCCTAATCAAGTGTTCTTATTTTCATTTTTATGCAACACTGCTTCAAATAAGGAAAAGAACAATGGCCAAAATAAATGTTTGTGCTCACTATGTTTTAGCGGCAGTAAGATGAAAGGATTTAGGGTGACATTACCATTTGTGATGGTAATGTCAAGAGACCAGCAATAGAATTAAACGTAACTCCTGTTCACAATATATTTAGAAAGTGTGGTTCTGACTTGAGGACTCCTCAGTTCTGTGGACTTGCTTGCTGCATTGTTCTTTCCTACCATCCTATGTTGGCAGTGTTTATAGACACATGATTTTGAGAACAACTTTGAATGGCCAGTGAAGAAAGTCAGGGCTGAACTGAAAAATTTGGAGTGGAGGAAAGGTTTTTTTCAGTCCAAGCTCTCGTGAATCCAACTACATTTCTCTCAAAGAAAAAGAGAATAATTTTAAGAATTCCCTCTTTACAAAGGTGGATTTTTTAATTATTCTGAATAAAACACATTATTTATAGTGAGAAAATTTTAACAAATGCAAAACCAGGAAGAAAAAAAAGTAAAAAACGGGAATGACCAGCCAAGTTTTGACATTTGTCAGAAACATGTTCAAGGAGAAGGATTTGCCTATGGGTTTAGACAGCTGGTCAGTGTACAGGAGACCTATATTTATCTCTGTCCATACACACGGGAAGAGGACTGTAATCACCAGAGTAGCTGGCACTTAGGGCTGAATTACTTCATCTATTTTACTAATATTGTTCTATTCTGGACACTATTCCATTTTTAATATAGTACTTTAATATTTATTGGGCCTGAAACTTGCACACAAGTGTCTTAGATCTTAGTTGACATTCCTGGAAAAGAGAAAGGCTTTTCTTGTTTGGAGTTTTGTGCATTGGTTTTTTTGGTTTTCTTTTTTTTTTTTTTTAGTCCATCATATTTTGAAATCAAATTCAATGTCTTAAAAAAGAAGAAGCAGAAGCAACAGCAGGTCAAGATATTTTCTCAATGGCACCGAAGCACGCTAATCCCGGTGAACAGCCTGTCGGAACGCCAACACCTCCAAAGAGACTTTGGCTTAATGCAGTTGATTTGATACTAGAAGGTACTGGGCAAATCTCAAAAGGTAACATGGTTTGAGAAATACTTAACAGGAAACCCAAGATCATGCATACTGTCAAAAGCAGTACACAGAAAAAAGAGGGAGTGCTACACAAGCTGAATGTCAGTCCGTTCCACCTGTTATTCCACCCCATGCCCCCAGTACTTTATTACTTCTAGTGAACAATTTAAATTCTGATTTGTTTTAAATTAGTAACTTGCTCTTATCTTGCCAGGGCAGAGAAACCTCTGTCCCAGTGAAACCACAAAGGGTGCAAGTATATGATTACTTTACACCATCTATTATGTTCAATTCCTTTCCAAATGATTAGAATGTCCTCACTGATTCCTGATCCTGGTCCTTTCTTCTATCTTTCCTATTAGGAGGTCAGCTATTATGAATGTATGGTTGAACTTTGTCCTGCTCCATGCAAGAATGTTTAGTCTAAATTCAATACCAGCATAATTTCTTTCTTCTCCTCAACTCCTAATAAAGCCTCCAATGAGGCAGCAAGGGGTGAATAACCAGTGTGGATAGTCATTCACCAATTAAAAAATATCAGGTTCTTCCCTTATTTTCTCTTAGCTGTATGAGGAGATTGTATCTTAATAAGAAACATTCTCAGGTCAGCCAATAGATGGGGCTACAGATTCTAGGTTTTTAATGGCATTTTCAGCTTTGCTTTTATTTTGTTTACCAAGGTTAATAAAAATGATGACCATTACTCCTCATTTCAATCAGATATATTTCCTTCTGGCTAGTAAGTATTAATTCAAGGGTTTATTTTGTCTAGCTTCTTTTTTTTTATAAGACATCCTTCATATATTTTTTGTATTCAATGTCCTTAACCAGATCTGCACCCTAGAATAAAACTGACTTCTGAAACCAGCCATAATATTATTCTTTAACTTGGCAAAATAATCTCTTTCTTCTATTAACTCTGTGAATCCCACACTACTTTTTGTCACTTTGTAATTATATCCCATCACACATCTAATACATAAGGAAAAATAACTTCCCCACCTGCTACTACAGTATTTTAAATAAATGTATCCTTATGTGCAAAACTTTTCAAACCTTCATTGATTTCTCCAGTCGGCAGTCTGTTTTTCCTTTATTTTAAGATTGAAGTTATGGAGCTCATGGTCCCTCTTTATGTCTTCAACATAATCATGAAATCTTTCACAGCCTTTCAATTTTAGCTAAATAAAATGCTGTCAAATATAGCTTGTGGTATCAAAACACATCGTTTGTGGTAAATAATTGCAAATGGTGTTCCTCTCTTAAAGGGATAGAATTATGTAATTAAATGTTGCATTATTTTCCTATGCAAGGTAATTTTTATTTTCTCTTGGACAGTTCATTAGCTGACTACTAATAGGAATTTATGTATCTGAAATTTTCAGTCTTGAAAGTCTATATGCTAGAGAGTTCTCTGAGTTAATAAGCTGCAAAAATCAAGTAACTACAAAACTCTTTAAAGGCCAGACTTTTAAAATAAATAATACTAAGTTCTGGTCAAGGACACTTAAACTTGTTTTTAACAGTTCCCTACACTTTTGGGTTCTTGGTAAAAGGCTTGAATTACTAATATTTTCTTCTCACAGTTGTTAGCTTTCCTGCAGATTGTTGGAGCACAATGTCTTTAATTTTACTGCTCTTTACAGTGATGAAATAATGGATTTGAAAATAATTTATAGGAATTAAAAAGCATTATCTTAGGCACCTGCAGATATACATTTTGTACATAGGCCCCTACTTCTCACAAAAATCTTTGAAATGGAATTACAAATAAGACTACTCAACTGAATATTAAATTCAAAAATACATGCTAAAGAAATGTTACCCAATCAGGTAACAGAAGAATACCAGCCAATTTTTTAAATCAAAAATGGGTTTCTGAAACAGTTGCAAAGAAATTCAATATGAGAAATCATTTTGAGGATCAATTTATTTATGGACTTTAGTTGTAAAATGAACTTCCAGCTAATAATTCATCTCTATCTCTATTCATTTCTTTATGACACACACAATACCACTAAAACCACTGTATTGGAGCTGGTGATACAATTGGCCCAAAAAAAATCAAACAAGCATTTAAGTAATTTACATGTCAGCCTCAAGGAAATATAAAAGGAATTATTTAACCTGTCAAGGAAATGTCTATGTTGCCAGTAAATACAAGATATGAGATTCACTGCATTTTCTTCAAAGAGTCCTTAATCATATTTTCTGCCCAAAGGAAGTTTCCATTTTTTGCCCATGGTATGAGATTAATGGCTTATTTTCTTGCAGATTCTCAGAGAGGGAGGGCAGAAGCTCAAGCATTTAAAAAACTGGAATTAAATCTTTGCAATTGTGACCTACTGCCAGACATTTTTTGTTTACCCTCACAAGCATATTATAGTGAACTTTTTCATTCCCCTAAAATTATGGTTGAAAATTGCTAAAGCGCTGCACTTCAGAAATTATAATTTAATTTCTGTCTTTTAGTAAATGCTCCTCAGACCTTTTTATATCCATTTGGAAGTACTTTAGGCACTAATTAGGGAAACTTCCATAAATTCTGTTTCTTCTGCAAGACCGGTAAGATTTCAACATACAAGTAGAAATAATAAAATATAAATAAACAGATCAAGCCCCTTGAGGATAAACAGAAGATTTTCCCTGAAGATACTAATCCACTGACTATATTAGGAAAGCTAAACACAGTACTGCTGACTCATGCTGATATTTTTTGTGACAAAATAATTTGAAAATATGCATACAAGTCAGCAGGAAAACTCTTGGAAATAGTTTGGAAACATTTCTACACCTTTTCTCTATGAAATTGCATGTAGAAATTCCCTTTTATACAATATGAACTAAAATAACCTTTGAAGTGTGAAAACACTAGAAATGCATGTGGTAATACAAAGGCAGAAAATCATATATTTTATGGCTCCCTTTGTGACTTTTCAGTTCAAACTTAACTTAGATAATTGCCAGAATATTCACTAAAGAAACACACTGTAAGAAAAGACATTCTGCCCCCAAATTCAAAACTCTCAAATAGTTAATCCACTTTTGTTGGAAGAAGAGCCTAGAAAGAATTTACCACTACCCAGATTTTACACTGTAACTCTGTGGGAGGAAAGGAGAAAAATTTGGGCAACTTAAAAATTATATCAGGTTTTGTAAAAATTACAAAAAGTAATGTTGAAGTCACTCTAATGAATGCGCAGTAACTACCATCTTCATCTTAACAAACAGCACCGGTGAACTTCGACTGCACAATTGCTGAAGCTACTTGCCCAAATAAAACCAAACCAAAACAAAACAAACCCCACAAACAAACCAACAAAACAAAACCCCAAAAGTACACAAACAAAACAAACTCAAAACCAAACAAAAGACAAAGCCACAAACAAACAAAAAAACAACCAACCAACAAAAAAAAACCAAAACACCAAAAAACCCCAACCAAACCAAAAAACAGAAAAAAGAAAAGTTGAAGACTGTGCTCAAACCACTTATTTCATCTCACATTCCAAAATATTTGACATTACATCAAAGTCACATTTTGGCAGTAGCTGCTGTTTTCAGCAAAACAGGCTCACCTCATCTCTGCTGTAAAGATGATCCTTTGATCTGGCTGTAATGAAACTTCAAGGCTTTCCTCATCAAGAGAATTAGAACATATCTTGTTCTTGATCCAGATAAACACTATGAATTACTGAAACCATATATCACCCTAGATATTTTATTTCCTAGGAGACCAGTCCATCTGGATTGTTTCTCTGTTTTATCTGCAGTGTGTAAGGTGACTCGGAGAACAAATGTACTAAAATCAACATTTTTAGGTCCAAAAAATTTAGAATCTATCCAAGATGCTTTGAAGGCTTACACTTGCTGCTTTCTTTTTAGCAATTTAAAGACCTGAGAGACAGATTTTGAGACAAAAATGCTATGAAGAAAATTTTTTTTTCAAAACCATAAAATCTTCTAAAAAACCAAACATAAAAAAATAGACAGATGGGATCAGTTAATAGGATTTTACTTCCACAATATATGACATGTTGAAAATGGTCACACCTGTGTAAAAAGCAAAGGCTACCTGAAAGGAGATCAAATCCTAGAAAGAAACAGGAATGTAATCCAGATAATTTCTGGATTTGTTTTTCTGCAAATTGTAATAACAACAATTAAAATAATTTCTGTAATTGTTTTCCACTACGTGGACTAGGAAGAGTGGTGAGATACTTCTTGACTCTAATATAGAAAGTGTTTACTCTGAATATTTAAGAAATAGAAGTGCATCTATAAAAGACACTGTTTAAGACTGGGGAATAAATAAAATTCCTTCATAAAATAAAATCATCCTAAACAACCTTCATGATAGAACTTGTAATTGTGCCTGCTAGCTATTTTGTATTCCTGATGTAAAATTCACTTGGAAAGCTAAGTTCTACTCATTGTATGAAAATGCTCAGGATTGTGTGAGGGATAAAATTACACACAACTACCTACTTCACTCATACGTAAAACCAATACTGAGTTTTCTGGGGATTCTAAATATTAAAAAACTACAACCCAGAAAAAAATAATCTAAATTATTTACAAGAAGAGTTGCTATTCTTTCTCATATTTATGAACATTGATGGTTTGTGTAACTTATCTCTATAATGAGTTATGTAATGCACAAGATAAATTCTTACATGACTGCTTCATGATGCAGTGAAGCATTAAAAAGGATGCAGTACTTTAGATTTCCTGAAAGGTTTAGGCAAGTTTGACATATTTAGTGAAAAATGCATTTTAAAGGTTAATTTGATTTATTTAAAATACACCTTTCAAATAAAAGGCATACCCCATTATACAGAAAATTCACTTAAATTGTGCATCGACACATTTTAGTTCATTAGAAACAGGAACAGTGTAGTTAATGTGCCAAAATAATTTGTAAAATATGTGAAAATTACATGCAGTTTCTGTGCTTCATGAAGCTTATGCAATGGTCCCTTCATTTTCATCTAGCTGCAGCACAACAGAGCAGCAATCTGTACCATCAAAATCGAGCAAGCTAAATGGAGTGACAACTTCCCAAACACTTTTCCAATAAAGTGTAACCGTACCTTCTAAAAGGATATTTGCAGATACGTTTATCTTGCCTAACTCCTTTATCTTCACTTCAAATCTCGATTTGTAGCATTTCCATCATTTGGAGACCTCAGAAACAAAGTATTTAAAGTACATTGGTACAAAAATGTAAACTGGTACTTTAATACAATCATTGGTTTTCAGTTGTCCAAAATTAGTATTTTAAACCTTCTTCAATTTTGTTTCTTAAGGGTAATGAGTAAACCATTGTTATAAAGAAAAATTAGTATTCATATAGGTACAAGTAACATTTACCACAGTTTGACATCCTAATAGTATACAATAAATATGATAATGTTCTCATATAATTTTCAGACTGTAAAGCTTTATTATTACTGTAATGCTTCTTAAAATTATTTACCTCAAAAGGGATCACCTGGGTTTTTTTTGCAGATGGGAAGGTTTTTCCTTTTTCCTAAGCATCAAGATTGCACTATTACTCAGGAGGTAATCTATGTCACCACAGAATGAATATCACAATCCTTTATCCTTCTTCAAAAGTGATTTCATCCATTACTTTTACCACAATAATCCATAGCAGAGTACTCTTCTGCTGTTTTTGTCCTAATGTTTCTTTTCAAAACTTTACAACTACATGAAATCCTGTGTGGATGCAAAAGCTAATTACGTCAGTTATTTCAATAATTCCTATATATATATATATATATATATATATAGGATTTATATATATATAATTTCAATAATTCCTATATATACTCCTCCTCTGTACCTCAGTCATGTTTTTGAAGCTCTTATTCTTGTTTTGTTCTTAACATAGGTTTGAATTTTTTTTTAATTACATTTTTCCCCATTTGTGTTTTTATTGAAGAGACTCTTTCAGTACTTACTGCTGTATGAAGAATCAGAAAAAATCTCCCAGGCTAAAAGATGAAATATTTAAGTATGTAAGTAAAGGAGTAAGAGTTGTATATTTTGGCAAAGAATAGAAGGAATTCAACTTTTTAACTTAATCTTTCAATACATTTAATTTTCAATGTTCTTGACCTTCTATTTGATTGAAGTCAGAATAATCAGCTTTTGAAATATTAAAGGAAAATAATTTTAGTCAACCAGATAAATTTCTGAAGTACAGATGACTATAAAATTATCTTGTAGTTTCTTGAAGAAAAAATGTGATGTGAAAACTCATTTTTCCCAAAGGGACTTTTTTCACTACGCATTTTGTTGCCTGAAGAGATGACAAAAAGCTGACTCAGTGTCTCCAAATAGCATCAAAAGTCTGGTTAATGCCTAATAACTGTATGATTTTAAGATTAGAAAGAGGTGATCCAAAATAATATGCATCTATAACTTCAATATTTGCATGGAAGATACTCTTCATAATTAACAAAACAGGGTAACATATGGACTGCTGAACATCTACCCCAACATCTCTGAACTGTTTAACACCCAGGGAGTACTACCATCCCAGAGCACCGAGGAAAGAGGAGATTAAAGTGGTTGATTCTGGGTGAATTTTCTGGAGTGAAGAGAGAGACCAGATAAATGCAGCTGTGGTTATAAACACCCAAACTACATCAACAATACAGAATGATAGCTTCTATTATAGGAGAAAGTGTATCATTTATGGACTCATAAATACTCTGAGTTAGTTTGGAAACCTTAAGAAAGACTGCAATGCTACTTTCTTCATAAATATAATTTATTTCAAGAATTTTACTACTTGATGCTTATTCCCTGTGAGAGTGAAAATTGCCTAATGAATGTGTTCATACGTATTACGTATCTAAGATCTTGACACAAACACAGTGGATGAAAGAGAAGGGCACTGATAAGCAATAGGATGACAAACTACTGCTTTTAATTTCAGCCATATTGGTATATGCCTTTTCATTTTATTTCTAGGAGCAAATTGTCCTACCATTGTCAACTTGGTCCCTTTCTCCAGTCTTTTCACACAGGGGGAAGCATCACTAAAAGCTAGCCTTGAAAGTTGTGTCCATGTCAAGGATGATGTCTGCCTGCTTTCTTTGCAGTTTGCCCATCACTGTTCATCCTGCACATCAGTTTTAGTTCAGATAACCATTTGGTCTCCATTTAAAGGAAATTTTGGCTAGCTGGCAGGTAGTGGCCTGCCACTAGCTAGGACATTTACAGACACATATACATGCCACACATCTCTAAATCTTACCTTCTAAATTACACTGACCAATACCAGACTTGGTTTCCTAGTAAATGATCATTGCTGTCATTGACCACGATCAGCTCTGCTCTTCTGCATGTTTTATAATTCATTTTCTATTTCAGCTCCCCTTTTGTGAACAAGCTGCTGTCAGTTGCTGAATTTCCTAAATGCTGTGGAAATACATTCCTCTGTGGGAGAGAAACATGCTAACAGCCTAGGCTGCATCACAAAAGATGAGAACCAAGTGAGATACATAGGCTTGACATTATTTACTTTCTATATTTTCTCTCAGGTCTGAAACATTTCAAAACAAAATTTCCCTAATTATATAATTAGGAAGTCAGGCACTGGCACTGGCTGTCAGAAGAAATGCACTAGTCATATCAGTGGACTCTAAATCCTGGCATGACATTCCTATCACTGTAGTATATTCCCTTCTACTTGAGTGACCATATTCAGTTGCTCCAGGCTCTTCCCAGATCTCTTGAGAGTCCAATGTTCAATTTGTTGGATGAAGATTTGAAAAGTGCTTCCCGCAGGAGGGAGAGGAAAACCACATTAAAAATTCCAGTAGAGAAAATGAGAAGGACAACACTACGGAACAGAAACAAGACAAAAATTAGTCTCAAACCAAAGTACTGGTAAGTCAGGTACTATCATAAAGGAATGGAAACAAATCTCATTGAAATTCAAACTAAATTGATACAAAGAACTTTCACCATTAGTGCTGGTTTACATTCTGCTTTCTTATAAAATATCATTATTCTGTCTCTCAGTTTCTCAAAATGTTCTGGTTCATGCAGTAGAGAGAAAAGCATACCTCAGCCAACCAAACCATCAGTTGGGAGAGGATGGGCACAATACACCTTGTCACTGTTCCATTTCAAACACAGGCCAACAGCAAATATCTAAGGAACTTTAACAGGAAGTAAAAGTTGATATCTAGTGAGAGCATCTAGTTTTGTACATTTGACAGTCTATTTTCTCAATCTGATACTGCCAGTGACAACACTGGAATCGAGTTACTCATCCTGACTGCCCCAAAAATACTGTCAAGTGATTTAGAACCAATTTCTCATTTGCACTGGACATACTGTGCAAAATTTCAGCCTTCAGACCGATACTTCCTATTGTATGGTTTCTGCAGCTCATAAGACTACAGGTCTTTTAATCATTTCCAAAAACAAAAATTAACAACCTCACAATCTTCATGGCTGGTGGATTTACTACAGTGGAAGAAGCTAACAAGTAATGCCCAGGCAGAAACCAATAATCAGAGGGTCTTCCCCAGCAAAATTTCTGCTGAATCTCAAGCTCCGAGCTTATAAATCTGAAGATCTGTGAAACTGTCATATGAGCCAACAGAAACTGTATCCAGATGAATTTTCCAAATCAGCAGAAATCTCCTCCTATTCATTGCTATTCCCAAGGGCCAGGTCTGAGAATCACTCCCTAATTAAGAAAGATTGATGATACAACTTATTGTGCCATTATCCAGTCTTGGCAACATAGTTCCAAAATTTACCATTAAAAAATTATTAAAATCTTTATTAATTTGAGGATCTTGGAAATTAAGTTTTCCATCCATTTCTTGACTATATGTATATATGCATATATGTATAAAAAACTCCAGCTTTATCTCTTAATTGAGAGCTATCAAGACGATTGAGTTCCACTTGGTCTACAGATAAAATGATTTATTTAACTTCTTTGTCATCAAACACACTATTTGAAATTTTAATTTGCATATGGGGACAATTTTGTTACCTTATTTGAGAAATCATATTGTTTCATTTTTCTTCCTTGTTTCTCCAAAGTCACTTCCAGTAAACCATCATTATCTGATTTCTCATGTATAAAGACTTTTAAAAACACAGGTGATATTAATCTGTGACAGTGTTCACAGGAGTTCTTGGATGAGGGAAGGGACGAGGATCTGACTCCATGTTTCAGAAGGCTTGATTTATTATTTTATTATATATATAACATTAAAACTATACTCAAAGAATCAAAGAAAGGTTTCATCAGAAGGCTAGCTAAGAATAGAATAGGAAAGAATGATAACAAAGGTTTGTAGCTCGGCTGTCTGTCCAAGCCAGCTGGGCTGTGATTGGCCACTATTTACAAATATCCAATATGGGCCAAGCACAGATCCACCTGTTGCATTCCACAGCAGCAGATAACCATTGTTTACATTTTGTTCCTGAGTTCTCTCCGCTTCTCAGGAAGGAAAACAAAAATCCTAAGGAAAGGATTTTTCATAAAAGATGTCTGCGACATTAATCCTCTTTGTTTCTCTTTCTGACACAATTTGAGGATTTGGTCTTTATTAGATAAAGAGTGAAATGATATAAAAATCTGAAGTGTAAATTTGGAGATACATTTAAGGTTTGAATTCTGAGAATGGAAGTAAAAATAAAGGAAGGGAATGCTACAGTTCACTGACAAAAAAGATGGTGAGAAGAAGGTCATGTGGTTGTTCTTTCCCCCCAAATTGTCAGTCTGTGAGCTGGAGCTTCATTAGATTCCTTGTACTAAGTTTAGTGTTAGCTGTCCCCTTATTGATGAGAGTAAAAACTGACAAATGAAAAAAATCATCATGTGAATTCTTAAAAAGTCTAGATGTTATATCTTTGCTGTTTTTTACCTTCTTCTTTCAAATGCAGCATGAATTCATCATGAAATATGTCTGTCATTTGAAATAGTATCTATGAATTGCACAATTAGAAGTGGGAGAAGATGAAAGTTAAAAGATTTCTTCACCTACCTGACAGAATTTCAAACTTAACTATTTAAAATGACAGCATATTTTTCTCAAATTTAGATCTTTTAAATTAGATTTATTTATTTAGTATTCAGATAACAACAAACTTTTAAAAGAAATTTAACAGATGTGCTATTTTCATTTCAGGAAAAAAAAAATAGCTGAAATACAGACTACCATGTGCCCAGGTGGCCAAGAGCACCAAGGGTATCTTGGCTTGTATCAGCAATAGAGTGGCTAGCAGGGCCAGGGCAGTGACCGTCCCCTGTACTGGGCCCTGGTGTGGCTGTACCTCACACACCATGTTCAGTTTTGGCCCATTCTCACCCAGAGTGAACTGAGGGTCTGAGGGAGCTGGGGGTGTTTAGCCCGCAGGAAAGGAGCTTTGGGGGAGCCCTTGTTACTCTCTGCCTCTACTGGAAAGGAGGGTGTTGCTGAGGAGGATCAGGGCTTTTCTCCCAAGGGACAGGATGGCAGCCTCAAGTTGTATCAGGGGAGGATTAGATGAGACAGGAAATAAAAATTTCTTCACTGAAGGGGTTGTCAAGCATTGAAACCGGCTGCTCTGGGACCTGTGGACACAGCATCCCTGTAGGGGTTGTGTGTGCAAAACTGCATAAATGTGGCACTTGGAAACACGGTTTCATGGTGGACCAGGCAGTGCTGGGTTAAATTTTAATTATCTTAGAGGTCTTTTCCAATCTCCATGACTTTATGATTCTATTAAGTGTTCTTGTTTTCTCATTTTCTACATGTCAGGCTCAGCCTAAATCTTCCTTTCATTCTGTCAGTGCCCTGAAATTGATGAAATAACTTTGAAAGGGAATGAAGGGAATTTCAAAAGCTTCTAATAGAAGTGGCACCATCAACTTTTGTACTATAAAATGAACAGAGTTAATGGATGTTTGGCATCTCTAAGGGCCAGGCTAAAACTGAAAAGGAAGACTCATAAAACAAAATAGTTATAAAAAACCAAAATAAGCATCATTATTGTGGCTTGTTCTGCTCTTATTTAGAAATCCAGATACTTTTTATACCTGTATTACCATAAAAGTTACCCAAAGAATACAGTGAGTCTGAAGAAAACCATCTGGTTTATAATTTAATACAGCACTCTTCAGACTAGAGTGACAGACAAATGGAAGAAGCTGGAAAGAAGTATTTATGGTATACATCTTACCACATGCACATGGCATGTAAAAAATTGGTGGAGATAAAGCTGCAATTTCATAATTATAGCTGATACAAATACTCAGAAAAATTTAGAAAAACTTATTTACTTTATGAAGGTGTTTTGAGAATTCTAATCTTGTTTCAGCTTATTTAGGTCACTGCTACTGTTCATGAAGTAGAGGAACAAGTATCTACAACATGCTTTAGACCATTTGTTGCACTAGTAGGGAATCAATAATGGACTAAATAATATTAATGAATAATTAAGGAATGAGAGATACATTACACAATAACAGCATGTATCAACTATGTATTCGGACTAAAATTCATGATAATAAATCAGTGGTGATCAAAGTAGTCAGACTACAAAATATGTTGAAGTACAAAGTAGTTACTTTAAAGACTTGTTATGTTTTCTATGGTTTCCTTCACTGTTTTCGAATTTCTGGTAAATTCTTACTAGTGTTACCATTGGTATTCTCCTCCATTTGCTATTGAAAACTTTATTCTGAGCTCCTTTCTTTGCCACAGTCGCCTTTGCTGTGCTGGGGTTAAGCCCTAAAAATATCATAAAGACATTAATGTTACATCAGCTTTCTATCATGCCTGTTTCAATAGCTCAGGTTATTTTGCTACACTGGCACATAGGAGAAGATTTCAAACCCAGTAACAATTTTGTAGCTATGAGTTATTAAGACTCACACACAGCTGAAGACTTGCACTGTATTTACATGTCTGCATTGCTGTAAGAGTTGAGAAAACAATAAAAAAGGAGTGCCATCACAATGAGGCAGAAATCACGGCCACGGCAGCGATCTATCTGTAAGAGGTACCAGGCACCCTGACGGCTCCCTTTGCATCTGCCCCCTCAGCAGACAGGTGGGAGCCGCGAGCTGCCTGTGGCTGCGTGCCGGAGCGGCAGCAGCTGGTGGCGCTGCGGAAGGGCAGCCTGGTGTGAGGAGCACAGCAGGGAGGGGAAGATCGAGGCAAAATACAAGCCACAAAGGTAGGAAATAGCAGGAAATTTTAATGAGGGGGAACTGTAGTGAGGACCTGGAAAGATGAGAAGCTTGGTTTGCTTTCATCCTCTGTTGGAATTAAATAGATAAATAAACTATCCTATTTTAAATGCCCGTAAGCACTGAATGTGAAAGCTGCTGGGCTTCAGTTTTCCTTCATTTTTTTTCTGATAACTTAAAATCTCCCAGGAACCAGAAGAGATCTGCTTTGTCAAGCTCCCATGAGGCATTCTAACATTGGATGCTAACATTGTTCTTTCATGTTACTTAGCTGGGAATATGCCGGTATATTCTGAAATACAGCAAGAGAAGCAGCATAACATTAACATAGCAGCAGCACATGTCTTGTCTGTAACATAAAGGCAATTTTTGGGCTTTGGAGGACAGGGGCTCTAGATCTAAGGAGCTTTGGAGAATACTTGAACACCCACTCTAAGTGAAGGAGGAGGACAGCAATCAGCAACAGCCTTACAAGTAATGGTTTAACATTTAACTGTAAAAAACCACAAACACCTCTCATGTAAAGAGTACAAGCAATGATTTAACATTGAACTGTAAAAAAAACCCAACGCCTCTCATGTAAAGCGTACTGAACATGCTCATTCTACTTGAGTCTGTAATATACATATACAGGGAAAAGTAATTTTTTTTATATAGAAGAATTATTTCTATACAGAATTTTTCTAAACAAAAAACCCCCCAACTTCTTAATCAAAGTGACCTAGCATTTGAATTTAAAAACTTTCAGATTCAGCAGTACCGATTCTAGGGTTTCCATATTTTGTTCCAAAGTCATAAAACCTTCACCTTCCCAAGCTCGGAAGGAGCTGAATGATAGCTGCATGCATTTTGATTCCTAAACTGATGAGAAGAATTTCATTGTAAATCTACTTATCTTTGACCATCTACTGTAGATTGGGTCCCTCATTAAGAATTTCTGGAATCCATTTCCACCTCTGCAGCTCTAAGCATGGATGCCCTCTCCAATTCCATAACTCCTGTTTTTACAGGTAACCAGGAAGTAGGGCCTCAGTTGCTCATTTAAAGTATGGGTATGGAAGCACGTAGTGGTAGGTCTAAGAAACCAGCTTGGATAGCTCCTGGTTAATGACATGTTATGGGCTTATCATTTCTCTTAAAGTGTCCTAATAACTACAGTGTACGTTCAGGTTGAATGAAGGCAAGCTACAGGGCTGTGTATTGTGCCATAAAATAGAAATTGCCAAGGATTTAAGATGTGTGGTCTTTCTTGAGATGCTACTCTGATAATAAAGACATCAAGGAAGGACAGAGAGCTTATTCCAGCTGCTCTCGGGGTTGTTTATGTCCTAACTTAAACTTTCATTATATTAATTTTAGGAGAAAAAAAAGCTTAGAAATAGTTTGGGGAGCAAATAATTCAGAACTCCCTTGCTACCAGTTTAGTGCCAAAACTACTCATCTCCTTCTTCTGCATGTTTTGCTGAGTCTCCCTCTGGTCCTAAGCATCTTGAATAATTTATTGTATGATGGCTTTTTGCCCCTCCCCTTCTTCCTCCTTCATGATGAGAAGAAACTGAGATGGAATTAACGTCTCCTGATTACAGATATATCCTTATTATTTTATAACTAATAAGGATATATCTGTAATCTGTAACTAATTGTATTAGTTTTTACCAACTACTTATTTCTATGCATGATATGACTTATTCTGTCAATGTACCTTTGACATAATTGAAGTCACATGCTCTCTTTGTCTTGACAGATATATACAAACCATTTAGGGCATTGATAAGAAATAGAACACTGCAAAGATATAGGTGGGATAGAAAACATAATAGATTTTTGTTTGGAGTTTCTTAATAGAGTTTAAATACTATTTGGCAAAACCAGAGACCCTGGCTTCATTAGCATAGTGTTTAGAGGGTTTAAGGGAGGAAAAGTAGAACAGACTCCAGAGGAACAGCAAATCTCCATATAAAATCTTTTTTTCCAGCTCATGGTGGAAGGCTGCACTTGTCCTTCACTCCTGTATTTCTCTTGTGTTTTTCCTCTTTTTTTACACCATGCAAATCACACAGGAAGGGAGAAGTGTGTGTGTATTTGGATGTCAGTTCAAAACTAAGAGCCCCAATATGTAAAATTAGCACTTTTGGGAGAAAGCTTCCCTTAACAGACTGTTTTACATCTCATAATTTCCACAGTACTGCCATTCACTGTCATACTTGCTGTCATTTTCATGATCAGCAGTGACTTGAAATTGATGTGAGACAAAACTGGCAATGATATAGATTTCTCCACTGCATTTGTTTGTTTGAGCGTGCATCTGGGGTTCATAATTTTTCTTCCTTGACAGAATTTTTTACACACAGAAAACAGAGCCAAACATTATTTTGAACTTTATTCACAACCTTATTATAATGAACCTTACTCAAACTCATTCTGATATGAAGTCCTCAGTAGTATAGGGTAAAAATTACTACAAATTATTTGAATTTATTAGAATTTGTGTGATATAGGTGTTCAATAAATTATTGGATGCTAAGATCAGAGTACCATGAATATCCTGTCTTTAGTCCTACTAGAACATCAAATAGATTTGCTTGGGCAGTCTTAAAACCAAATTCTTTGTGTCTGACTTAACACTATTTTAAAGTATATTTTACATATATTTTAAATATGTTCATTTCAATAAAAGCAAAAAATGAGGGAACTGCTGTTGCCTCATTTTTAATATTTTTTACCTTATTTGTTTGAGAAGTTCTGGCTTAAGATGAGGGAGGTTTAAAATTTAAACAGAACTTATAAGCAAGATCATGTGGAAGATGTGTCTTTCATTAAGACACCACTGCCTTCAGAAGTGGACTCATTATAGCCTTCAAATGCAGTAGAGCCCCTCAACTAGTGCAATGGAGCAGAGATAAGCCTTTGGTATTACTACAGCAGTGGGGAAGGGGGGAAGAGCATCAGTGATTCATAGAATTTTCTCCTTTTTTCTTAGCATCCTTCATACTCTGAAATAGCACCTTTTTATGAAGGATGCATGCGTTAAACAAAAGAAATAAGATGATGCAGTGATGTCTTTATAAATTACAGATTTGCTTACAAATTGACTTAAAAATTTGAATAGGAGAGTTCTCTTGTGCTGTGAATTCTAACTCTTTGACTTAAAAACACATTTCAAAAGATTAATCCTACCTATTAAAAAAGGATTAATTTTTACAGAAATTGCATCCTTCTAATCTATGGTGTCTGGCCATTTTCAGGATCTTCAGTGAAATGTGAGCTTTGGCCAAACTGTACAGCTCCTTTTTTGATCCCACATGAGATGCAATCTCCTGAGCAGCAGTCATGAGGCACATGAACCTGTACCCTGTGCCCCTGGAGACAGCTGCACACTCCCAGTGCTTTTCTTTGTGGAGCTGCTGGTGCTCAACCAGGATGTTTTAAGTAGCTACACTGGTATTGAATGAGTCAGTGGTTTAGACAGGGTTAATTTTTCTTATAGTTTAGCTCCTTAACCAACATCCCTGCAGTTTCAGATGAGCATGGCAATGGCAGAAAGAGGGAGAAAGCTTGCTCAAAGGGTCAGAGACTGAGGATTTGGATAACTACAAGGAAAAGATGGAACACATCATTGGGAGTGTGAAGCTACTTACAATCTTAATTCAACAACAAAAGTTGTCCAGGTGTTGCACTAGACCGCAGGTAGGGGACCTTCTGAGCTCTAACCTCTCTCCTTCCTGAGAATGCAAGAAGAAATTGAGAAGTCATCAATATTGTGCTTGTGGTTCAAGCTACATGTCAGCAGCCAATCTTGTCATCAAAAACCTAAGGTACTCCATATATTTTTCTGAGTGAAAAATATAAGTAGCACATCACTGAAGTATTTGTTGAATTTGCTAAAACTGAGAAGAAAGAAAATAGATTTTTAAAAAAAATTTCAAAGAATAATTATTTGTTAATCAACATACTGGGATTATGCAAAGATATATTCCCCTGTTACTCTTATTCTGCTTTCAGTGTACACTTGTTTAGGAAGATTTGAGGCTGAAATTTGTATTTTTTTTCTCTGTGAAACCTATAGAGTCTTTATGTGAAAATGTGTAACTACTTTAAATTCCTTATTGAATTAATTTGAAGATCTTAGAATTTTTCTGTATATATTCCAAATATATTGTCCCCCATATATTTGTTCTGCATTTACTGCCTTTTCATAAATTTACATATGCAAGTAAAAACTTTCCTTTTCACCATTCTTTCCTTTCTGACCCCAATAATGGACCAATATTGACTTTTATGGCTGTAAGGATTAACAAGTATAAAATATCAAGAATTAATCAACCCATTTATTATTTTCAAATTATCTTAACAAGTAAACAAACAGAAAAGGTTGAGTAAGAGTGGAATGAATCTGTACTCAAGAACCAGTGAAAGAAGGAAACACATTGGACTAAAGATCTTTAAATTAGGAGAAATCATGAGAATTTTCCTTTCCCTGCTTGTTTATTTTCCAATGTAAATTTCCTATGCTTATTTCCTGAACACAGTGATAAGACAGAATATGGTGGAGATAATATTCTTGTCTTTAAAGAATTTCTCTTCTAAATTTCTACACACTGAGTAGCAGCAGTTTTCTGAGAACCTCTGAAGCAGTATATCTTTTGTAAGTGAAGACATCTTGACTTCTTGTGACTAGAAAGAAACACAAAGGAAAATGTGAGAGAGTAATTTATTCTCTCATCAATTCTAACAAGCTGAATAGGCAGGGACTGAAGCAAATATTTACAAATAGGCAACTTCCTTCATAATTTACATACAATTTCTGTGGTGTTATACGTTCTAGCCTTAGCTTTTGCACTTAATTTCTGTCTTCTTAAGAAATTATTTAAATGTATTTTAACTTAAAATTCACATTATTATTATTACTATTTGTGAAAATTCATTATTATTACTCTTTGTGGAATTGATGGTTCTAGATGAGGGGACAGGAAGAAGCTGCTTCCTTTGAAAGCTTTTGCATCTTCAGCTCTACCTGTCCAGACATTCTAAATATGCTTTAAAATTATTTTGGGGAGAATTAATTTTCTTTGAGGCTATTTTTTGAGAGCTTTATTCCATTTACAGGTATTCCTGCATTTAAATCACAGTAAAGTGCTACCTGGCACGAAAATATTCTCACAAGGATCTGTAGCCAAAGGAGATTTAATCTGAACTTGTATCTTTAAGTAGTCTTGGCTTATGTGTGAAAGTACTGGATAAAGGCCTGATGGGTATAATGAATCCAGTTCCTCATTTAAAATAACTTTAGTAATTTGAAAGATGTCCAAGCTAGTAAAAATGACACTACTTGAACTCCTCAAATACAAGCTGCATTTTTTTGTAAATTGTATGAAGCATAATTAAAAAATAATAGTTTCAGAAAAATAATAACTAAACCAGGTTTGAGTAAGTTAGTAAAAGATTGCTCATTGAAGAGCTAACCTACAATATACTGCGAAGAAGTTGCATAGTGTGCATGCTCTAACCCCAATTTAAGAAACATGGACATTTTTTTCTATAAATGCAGAAAAAATTAGATAATTTTAAAAAAGAGAAATTGGAGAACTGAAAGAAAAGAGATTTTCTGGTATTTTACAGTTCAAAGTTTAGTTTTCATTCACTGGTTTTCTTCATTGTTTTTCTATAACAATGAAGAAATGAAGAATAATGAAGAAATTTTATTGCAACTAATGCCGTAACAATGAGATTTTCCTCATTAATTAATTGGAAATCATTAAATATTTACTTTTGTGTTTAGGGATCAAGCTCTGAATCTTCTGATGCAAGTGGTTGGAAATTGCAAGGGTAGTGTTGGCATCAGAAACATCATCTGACGTCTGGTGATTAAGCTAAAGTTGGAGAAAGAGGAAAAGTATTGGCCCCGACTGAGCTACAGCACGAGTAATGACGGAAGAAATTTCCTCAGCTGTGGTGTACATCAGTGGTATTTACTTTACCTCTGATACTTTCAATACTAGTAGTTCACAGCAGAGTTTGACATGTTCTTGTTAAAACTGCTTACTTTTGGAACTCTTCCACTCCCTCTATCCCAACCAATATGATGAATTTAAGAAGGAAAGACCCAAAACATTTTAATATATGCTTCTTTTCAGAAAAGTGAACAAGCATTAAGATTAATGTTTAAAAGATAGACCTTAAATAGTTACAGAATATCAGACTACCTTCCTCTCATATTTTCAGTTTCTTTCATGTGGCTTTTAACTGGAATAATTTCAGTTAGTTATTATGTAGCTTTTCTTTTTTGGCAACTAAGCTTCAAAAATAGCACTAATTGAAATCAAATTCTACTCTTCACCCTTTTCTCAGATTTTTTTTTTTATTATTGAAGTTCTGATTTGAAATTTTAATTCTGTTTTGTTACAAAACAGTGATTTTTAAATGAATCTATTCTTGTCCAATAGGAAAAAAACGTGGTGGCCACATCTCAAAGGTATGTAAAGCAAGGGAAATTTAGATATCATTAGATAAAAATTAGTTATATTTCATTTCAATGTAAATTATTACATATGTGCCTAGATACTTTCAGAATTTCTTTAATAAGCCATGTTTTAGTGTTTTACACTAGAAAACTTGTCACGTTAACGTTTCTGAAATATGGGAAGTAAGGGAAGTTTATTTCTAATTATTTTGGGCGAAAAGAAAAGTAGAGAAAAAGTCTGTCCTCATCACATTCCTATTTTAAAATGCAGTCTTGATATAGAGATATTTCATAAAATTATACAATCATTAAGGTAGGGAAAGCGCCCTAAGACCATTGACTTCAACCACTAACCTACCATTGCCATGTTCTTGCCAACACGTGTTCCCAGAAGCCACATCCACAGGTTTTTTGAACCTGACCAGGGACAGTGACACCACCATTGCCCTGAGCATCCTGTTCCAATGCCTGACTACCCTTGGGGTGCAGAATTCTTTCCTTTCATCTAAATTAAACCTACCCTGGTAAAATTCAAGGCTATTTCCTCTGCTTCCATCACCCCCTTTCAACCAGGCCAAACATCCCCAGCTCCCTCAGAGCGAAATATAATTTGCTAGAGATCTCCACTGTTTACAATAATTCTGTATTGCATTAATACTGTGACAAACATTCTCTTATTTGTTTTGGTTCTCTTTGCTTGCTGCAGAGGCTCTTTGCTAAACACAAATCATTAAGTGTAAAGACAACAGTGCGAAGGTTTTGCAGTTCGTAAGATACTGTAATGCTTAAACTAAAATCCCAGGGTAAACTTGCATATTGTGAATTTTTTTCCTGTGCAGGGTCTCAGTGGTTATCTCAAGCTCTTGAAAAGATATTTCATGACCTGCTCAGGGTTTCAGCGTGCTAGACAGTCCTTTTTTCTGTGTTTCTTTTACCAAAAATGGCTTTGAAAACCTCATAGAGTTTATGTAATTTGAGAGCAGAATAATGCCACACTTTTTCACTGCCATCCTTGCTGAGATGCTCCTAATGCTTTTTTATCATCATTAATTTCTGTCCCATAAAAATTACACAGAACAGCATGAAAAACCCTAGATCTCCTACAATAGCGACTATTTTATTTTTATTTGATTCTGGACAAAAAACCCAACCAACCAACCAACCACCCAACCAACCAACCAACCAACCAACCAACCACACTCACACATGCACACACACTCACTCCAGAAGCCAGGAAAGCAACCCCAAACCCCCCAAACTGTAACATTCAGGTGAAATATTAGGTGTCCTCCTTCAACTATTCTGCTAAAGTATTTTTACTGTATTATATATATTAGGTTACATGTTATTGTCATATATGTTATGTAATTATATCATCATTATTATACTGCTGTCAATTACATACGTTTAATTATTATGTTAATTTGTGAATCTGCTTTGTTAATTAATTTTTAAACATTTTAAAGTTTCTAACACATAACTACAATCACCCTGCAGTGCATGAGTGATTTCTATCCATAATTTCTCACAGGAATAGCAGTGAAACACTCAACACAGGTAAGAGCTGTAAAGTACTGTAATAGAGGCAAAAATTTCTTTCCTTGCTCACTAAGGTTTCAGATAAATACACTCTTGAAGGACCTGAAACTTATATCCTTGTCCTGTAGTGGATAGGAAATAAAAAGATAATGAACAAAGAGACAGCGTCATGGAAATGGGGAAAGTCTGGGAAGTGTCAAGGAAATACATTACTTGCTTTGCCTTGCCAGGAAAGCTCTGTTCCCCCGTATATATTCTGTCCTTGTGCTGTGATAACAGGGGTAGAAAATAACAAAGCCAAACTAGTATGGTCAGAAAATTTAACAAAGGGAATTTTCTTTGAATTAATAGTTAATGCTTCTGGTATGTGTTTCCACGTTCCGTGATTCAGTTAATATGCCATTATTTGGATGATGAGCTGTTCTGAGAAGTGCCTTCTTAACCCTAGACTGCAATGTGAGTAGTGGAGTATATGCTTAAAATGGCCTTGTCTGCAACTTTTCTCTGCAACTTAGGAAATGAACTTCAGTCTTAAATGACAGATTATAACCTATAATGCTGACCCTAGTCAGCATAGAAGCAGGTGGTAAATGCATGCTTTGCTAACTGATCATGCAGTTGGGACACAGCAGCAGGGAATTTTTCATAACAGGTAAAAACTTAAGTCTTTTATTGGAAACCCTAATTCATAAGCCTAAACTAAAAAAAACCCCTGATTTCATTACAGATCACTTTCTCTTTCTCCCTGTCCCTAAAGAAAACCTCTAACCAGCCAACTTTTGGAGGTTTCTTTAATTAACCTTCTTTTTCATTTACTTAAAATGAGAGAAATCTTTGGTCTGATAAAAGGATCTATAGCTCTTACAGTGTGATAAATAACCTGCAGTTAAATTTTCTCATACAAAGTGCATAAGACAATATGCACTTTGTGTAAGAAAATTTGACTGCAGATTAAATTTTGCATGTTCCATACTTTTAGCAAAATTATGATCTTATCTTGTGAGAAGTCAGGTATTTTACTGAGAGGTAATTTCCAAACCACTACACACTCATTTCTGTTAAAAACATGAAGTGTTTAGGAATCTTTTTTTGTCTTGAATGGAAGGTTGTTGTGAGACTCTTTGTTCTCAAGGCTGAGGATTCATAGTGCATCAACCTCTGAATCACTCTGAAAGTAATTCTATATAATAAAAAAGAAAGATATTTGGAGAGGGAAAAAAATTATTTGTCTGGCGTCAAGTATTTTATTTTTGTATGGGGAAATATACTCTCTCCTGGGTTCACCACCCTTTCCAGTTCGCATTAACCCATGAGCGGTTGCCTGCTTTCAGAAAGAGAGTTAACTTTTCTGTCTCAGAGTCTTGTAACTTCACTACTCTCCCAGTTTCTGTGATGATTACACAGGCAATCTTGAGAACAGAACGCTCTTTTCCTTACTTCCTGGGTTTTGTACTGCTGACTGTTGGAGAGAGTTGAGGAGCGTCCATGTGTTACACGATGCTGGCTGCAGCTCATTCATGCATGATAAAGCTGGGGTTATGATATTCTCCTTATGCTAATGGTTTTCTGAAGGTTTTAAAAATTCTTCTGTTAAGTTTCCATTCTGCATAACTTAATTTATTTCGAACAGCCAGCTGATCCAACATTTTTTCTTTCTTCTGCAGGCATAAGAGATATTTGTATTTCCAAGGAACTCTATCTCCCCTTAAATTTTTCTGTGGCTTTGATTAGTCAGAAATTTACTACAGGAGCAATCCCAGCAGTCAATTCCATAAAGGGGATAAGAATATAAAGGTAATAATATTGCTATTAAACTGAAAAAAAACCCCAAGATAAAGTTGCAGACCAAAATTCTGACAAATAATATTTATCTGAAAGCAACATACAGACTTGACTTTCATAAAGGACTTCAGAATTTCTTCTTCATTCTACCTTTTTTTTTTTTTTTTAAACAAGTGGATCCTTAAGAATATAGAAAGAGAATATACAGCTTATCTTTGACAAAAAGGCTATTAGGGCCTACATTTACTGTGACAACTTGAATTTAACAGAAGATGATAAAAAAATTTACTCAATTAATCACAATTTTAAACTGATCAAAAGTGATAATATTTATTTCATCTTCTGTATAATTTTAAAAAACCCAACCAATATTTTAAAGGAATAATGTTTAATTAAACTCTTCTAAGAGTTTAGTTAAACATTATTTAACTAAACTCTTAGAAGAAAATTTTGTTGAGAAAATAATCCTCAAAAATCCTATGGGCTTTTAAAAGAATGATTGACTGCTTTCTGCCTCTCATATTCTCTGTAATCAGAAAACCAGAGTTGCACCACACATAACAGTATATAAAATATGAGATGTACTAGACACTAGCAGCAAAGCCATGCGTTTGGAGAATCTGTGAGTGCAGAAATATACAGGTTCTTACTGAAAAGGCCTGCAATTTCATGACATTTCCAGAAACATAAAAAAATAAGGGTTTTGGGCTCTATGTTATACTTAAAAAGTCTGTCCTCTTGTAACGGAACTGGACATTCTTTGTAAAATATTTTAGAATTTGATGTGCAAATTTATGTGTCTGATTCTTGCTGTCAAAGTAATTTATTGGAGGTATCTGAGTTTGCTTTCTGGCATCTTGTATTAGTTTGCACTGTTATTTTTATCATTATTTTATATTCATGCCATTTATGTATGGAATAGAAGAATTTTCATACCATTTCTTGTGTACAATATGCAATTCTAAGCACCCATCCAATACGTCTAAATTAATAAGCTATTCATTCTGTGGTCTGTCTTTGGTATTATCTACTCCTACTCTGAGCAGATAATACTACTCAGAGTAGGAGTAGTTTTATCTACTACAGTAGTCTACAGTAAGGAGGTGCATGAAAAGAGACCTTAGGCAAAGTAAATTTTCAAGTAATGAACTGATTCTTCTATGGCAATAATTGCAGAAAATGGTAATTTACTTCTAGGGTGTTTTTATTTTTCAGGTAGCTTGACTTGTACCTTTACAGCAGTTTACATCAACTTCATGCGCATTTACTACGGTTTTTAATTTCTTTAATTTCTTCCCTAATAAATTTCATTATCTACCACAAGCTCTGTTCTCTCAACAGTCATCACACTGACAAGTCAAAATATACAAAATAAAAGCTGCATTGTCAGCTCTATTAGAATGCAGAGAAAATAAAGATGAGTTCCCTCTTTTAAAAGTGATGTGATTAAAATGTTACATAGGTATCTATGCGCATTGTACTAAAAAAGGGTGATCTTCATTTTTTTTCTTTAAAAAAAAAGGGTTGAAAAAAATCTATGTAAGGATGTGTTAGCTCCACCGACATCTCTCAATTTGTTTTTACAGTGACCACAATAATGGCAGCCATTCTGATTACAAACCATTAATCACAAAATGGTGTGTATGAATAAATACTTGTTAAATTTATAAAATGAGTTTTCGTAATGAGAAAAATAAAATGTAGGTGGCTTTTGAATGACAGTGCTTTCAATGGGGATAGGAAAAGTCAAATTTGTAGAAAAGACCAGATTAAACTTGAAAGCCAAACAGAAATTTTAAAAGTTGAATTTTATAGTGGGTCTGGCTCCAGGGAGTTGTAAGGGGAATTTTTAGCACCTTAAATTATGTTGTTGCAACACCTAACAGTGAAGACAGCACTTTCCTCTTAATTGTGTATATGTTTTCCTTTAGCAGAGTTACTGCAAAGGAGCCTTTTTGATGCCATACGTACTTTATAAGTGGCTGCATATTAAACTATTGTTAGTGATGGAATTTCTGAAGCTGTGTTTTAAAAGAGTGCATATGTCCCTAGAGTACTCTTTCACAGTGTCAGGGTGATGCTCAAAACATATCGAATTCCTGATCTACATAATGAGATTCAACAGCACCATGCCTACTTGGTTTACACTGCAAGGGTGCTTGTTATCAATTATGTGGAACTCCTACTGCTATTCGTATATATATGAAGAAAACTGTTTGGATTCTTTTTCCATGTTAATTGAAGCATCTTGTGTTTCTCAGTAAGAAATGACCATTCATTGGTGTTGCTTCCATGACAGACATGATTTGAAAATAAGTCAGTCTAACACTGTAATACAAAGGATGCTAAAAATCATTATGTTGTAAAGAAAATTTAAAGACTGTGAATGTGTTTAAAAATTTTTAAAACTTTAAACACATTTTATTTTATAATCTTTCAAAACGCAGTAACTTTTTATTTTTCAATGCAAAAAATAGTTCCTTTCACGAGAAAACACTAGGAAAGCCTCTATGCGCCTCAAAGTTTTTATATAAATTAATGAATTTTTTAGAAAGCAGATTTTGTTAACAATGGTTATTACTTCAGATGGTCTAATGTCTGAATTCGTACTTCCTGAAAGATTGTGCTTATAGAGAAGCTGCTAAGTGTATTCACGGGTAGTTTTACAAATTGTCATAGTTGTATAAAGGCTTTGAAATACATCTGAAAAATATTAATTTCTGTTTCTTTTAGTTGTGTGATGAAAAACTCTTGCCCAGTCATGCTGTTGCTCTTGTCTACGTGGCCCTTGTAGAGAAACTTCTGAACACTGATGGCATGATGCTATGTCTTCCGCAAAAGCGTTTCAAATTATAAATGCTTTCTGAACTGAGGTATACATTTATGCTGAATTTCATATTGTTTTAGGAATAAGTTCAAATCCTTGAGTTGTTCAGGGATTTTTCTAATAGAATGGATTTTTGTTAGTATCATTTTTTTATTCTCTAGAGAAGAATGGTAGATGCTGTCTATGTAACAAATAGATAGGCAGATACCTCCATGTTACAAATCATGCACAAATATAAATCTTAAACTGCAATACTTATGATGCATTCAAAAGAAATACAGATTTTCTGCTTGCCTTTTAATTTTGTGCATAGAATTACCAAATGAAATCAATATAAAGTAAAATAACATGGAATTTTCACAGCTAGTAAGTGAGATATTCCAGTGCCCTAACTCCTATTTTTCACACTAAATGTGTAATCTGACTTTCTGCAGTAGGACTATCAGTGGAACAAGGTGTTATTCAGCTGAAAGCACTGATGGATATAGACATCTAACCGTGAATCATGAACTATGCCACTTATTTTCACAAATATATGAGTAAATATATGAGTGTGTAATGTGTGATTTTAAGGCACAACACACTGTATGGGGGATATTCATTCCTCCAATAACTTCAGATAGAAACACAGAATTTTTTCTTTTCATTTCTTGAAGTTCTGTATTTTTCCTACTGTTTCTGAAAACAGCTAATGTGGGCCTTCCTGCAGTGAATCAGACACTATTCACTTTCTGCGTACTTCTCAAAGCTCTGCATAAGGTAATTAGTAATCAGATACGACTCAGTTAAACTTTTTCCACTCCATATTGTCCTAAACTGGGTGAATCACGGAATGTTTTGGGTTGTGTAGGAGTGAAGCTGTCTGAGGATATCAGACTCAGGCCTGGGGAAACAGGCCTGTAGTCAGCAAAACTATATATACAAATACTCATATTAGGGCCAGCAAGTCTCCTGCATCACTGATTCATGGCAGAAGAAACGCTAATCCAGGTCCCTCAATAAGGTTGCAGTTCTGGAAAGTTCATGGTTCTCTTCGTTCCTATTGGTTGTATTCCTTCTGCAATGTTTTACATATTCTTCATCCTCACCTCTTATTGGACCCTCAGATTGAAGCTCCACCTTTTATCCAACCTTATAAATAAACCCTACCTACACCAGTTGGAAGACCTTTGGTTTTATCCCATACATTAGCTGTCCACCTGCTGTTCACCTTCTGGTGTTTGTTATTTTTGTTATTATTATTAATTTTTGTTTTTTGGATAAATCTACTGACTGGTCCTTTTTTATTGCTAACCTAGCTTCGGACGACAGGTTCTGAAGCGGCGGCAGGTCGGACTGCAGCAGACTGGCACCCAGGCCGAGACCTTCTGGTTTTCAGAAGGACCTGCCAGGATCTGTCAGTGAGTTCCTCTAGCTGACTAGGCCACACCTTTCCCTCAAGCATTTTCGGATCTCTGCTGTGCCAGGCCTGGCAGAAGTTTGGGGAAAAGAGCCCGGATGTCAAGAAAGAGACAGCCCGGCAGAAGTTTTGACAGCCCAAGTGTCTGGGGGACAACAGCCTGTGGTATTTGGCAGTCCACAGGATCCCTGGAGAAGAAATCCTGCAGGAGCAGGTAGGGAAAGGCTGACATCCTCCCATCCTCCTACCCTAAGCAGGGAGGCATATCCTACCTCAATCCAAGTTTTGCTTGTTGCAAGATGGGTGCCTGGATATCCCACAGAGAAAAGGACCTATATAATCAATTTAAGTTGAAACTGGTTACACAGGGGAAATCATTTGATAAAAAGGAGCTCAAAACCATCACTAAGTGGGTTTTTAAAAACTTTCCTGGTGCTACAGCATCAGAAATCATTAAGGTAGAATTTTGGAAGTCAGTCGGAGTCAAACTGTATGACCTAACAGCAAAGAGGGACCCTGACTTGCTGAAATTGCTTCCCATTTTTCGACTGATCTTAGAGGCATTGAAAACAGAAGGAGAATGTCAAGACTGCAGTGCTGTCAGTACTCCTACTAAACCTGGGACTGCCTCCCCATCCTCTAATCCAGGGAGTGGGACAGGGGAAGGAACCTGCAATAGTAATAAGCAGGAGAGCTTCCGACCTTCTGCCTTTCCCTTTCCTCCTCCTTCTTGCCCCTCGGGCTTTCCAGCAGGGAGACACAGGGCTACTGATACTGAGGAGGTGTCCGGGAGTGAAGTTAACACTGCTCCTGCCACCCTGTGTCCTCCTCCAGTCCCTCCTTATGACACCCGAGACACCAAAGGCCAAGTCACCTTGGACCTTCACAACTCCTTGCACACTGTACCTCCATGTTCTCCTCGTCCCTCCTTCTCCACCTTTTTCCCGACCACCAGAAGTGCAGTGAATGGCATGGAAAACACAACTAATCTCCGTCTTGAAGTTTCTACTAATACAAATGGCTCTGCTGTCAATCACCCCCGAGTTACCGCCCCTGGCCCCACCCACTCCACATCAGGCCACACCCCTCTCAGGGAGACCGGAACTCCGCCCACCTGGGTCCCGGAACGGCCCGCCCCCAACACGGCGGCGCCCAGGCAAGCAGCGCTGAAGCCTACTCTAAAACATCACTGTGCTAACACAGTTAAACACCATTCTAGTAAAAAATTACTAATGATGTCGAGTCATTCTTCCTCCTCCTCCTTCTCTTCAACTTTGTCATCACAAGAGCACCTGAGACCAACTAAATCTGGGGACCACTCCTGGGAGAAAATCCACAGGATTGCAGTAAAGGAGGGGGATTGGGACTTGGTGTCAAAATTCACTATGATGCCTGTGCAGTATGGAAGGAGGGGTGTCAACCCTAGATGGGAACCCATAGCCTGTAGGGAGGTCAAAGAACAATGGAAACCATCACAAGAGCATGGGAGGGAGTCGTTATACTTTAGAAGCCTTATGTTAGCCACCTTTTCTGCCCATGTGTTAACACCACATGACATAAAATACATCATGACCACTTTATTGTCCCCATCTGAGTATGCCCTATGGGAAATGAGATGGAAAAGACTGTTAAATCAATTGGTAAAAGATTATGCAGGGGACCAAACACGAGTAGCTACAGGAGCAGTTTTAACTATGGCTCATCTAGCTGGGGAGGGGGCTCACATGAACCAGAATGATCAGGCAGAAAATCTTCCTCAAGCAGTCCTCAATGATATCAAGGACGCAGCTAGAATGGCTCTTTTACAAGCGCCTGATGGCAGCAAACCTAGTTTAAATTTTGCTGATATAAAGCAGGGGCCTTTTGAGCCCTATATGAAATTTCTGGACAGGCTAAAGCTCGCCCTAGATCAGCAGTTTGTTTTGGACGAGGTGTTCAAGAGCCTGGCAGTTGAAAATGCTAACGCCAAGTGCAGACAGATGCTGTGCTCTTTAGGACCCGAGCCAGAGCCCACCATCGCACAAATGATCCAAGCCTGCCACAGATTTGCCACCCCAGAGCGCTCAGCTCAGTTGCAAGAACAAGCTCTTACTCAAGCACTCACTGCTATTCAGGCAGATTCCAAAAAACAGCAAAGCCAGGGATCCTCCAAGGTGTGCTACAAGTGTGGGGAGGAAGGACATTTTGCAAGAGACTGTTCTCAGCATAAGCCCAGACCACTGTTTAAGACTCGTGGCTGTGGGAAACAGTTTTACTGTGATAATAGATTTTATGCAAAGCAGGGAGGCTGCAACCACCAACAGGGAAACTGCAGACAGCAGAGCACAGGACAGCAGCCTGTGAGGACACAAGGAGTCCTGTCACCTGTATCAGAAACCACTGCAGACCAGGAAGTCCAGAGCTGCAGCATATCCTCTCCAGTCTCCCAACCATCATGCCTCCAGGTACCAGATTAGAGCTGGCCACAGCAGAATCAGTGATGCTTCCAAACTCCAAAACCTGTCTCATCAGGACAAGTCAGCAGGGACCAGAACAACAGCCACGTGAGTTTTTAGTTCTTGCTAAAAGCAAACATATAACCAAATGATTTTTTTGTTTTCCTTTCTGTCCTCACTGTCACTTTGTCACAGAAGATCACTGCTTTCGCCACAAGCCCTGTTCCCCTTTGTTTTATGCCTGAAAGACTGATTATTGCTCAGGCATATTTGTTACCACAGCCAAATCATACAAGTGCCTTTGCCACGTGGACTAAAGTAATGATGTCATCTGAGAGATGGGCACTCTCCAACCCTAGTTATGGTCTTCCATACCCAGTTATGTGACCTAGAGACTGGAAAGCAGTCATTATTGGTTCTAAATACTGCTTTTTTAGTATCCTTTTGCTCCCAATTTATGCCCCACGGTTTGCCTTTTCAATACCATCCTACAACAGACAAGCCCCTTTACAGAGATACCACTAGAATGTTTTGCCCCAAGACATGAAAGATTCTTCCACAGTTTATCAATGGTATGTTGCCAGGATTCTTACCCCCATCAGAAAGAGATATCCTGAAACATTGGTGTATGACTACATGGATATCACTTCAAATGCAGTAATTGCAGCCATTCAAGATGCAGGATTCACCATCACAGAAGCAAAAATCCTACAACCTTCGCCATGGAAATATTTAGGATTCCAAATAAGAGAACAAACTATTCAACAACTAAGAGACAATCCCAAGACACTCCATAATGTGCAGAAGCTTTTAGGTACCATCAATTGTATTAGACCATTATTAGGAATTACAGATGAAGATCTTGCACCATTATTTGAGTTGTTTAAAGGGGACACAGTTTTAAACTCACCAAGGCATTTAACAACAGAAGCTCAAGGTGCACTTGGTAAAGTTTTACAGACTATCCAGACGTGTCAAGCCCATCAGATTAACCCTGATTTACCTTATTTTTTTGCTATTTTAGGAGAAAGCCCCTGACTATATGGTTTAATTTTCCAGTGGGACCCTAGTGTTTATGATCCTTTGTTAATTTTAGAACAGATTTTTTTGTCCCACCACTTAGGAAAACCATACTACCCCACCTGAAATTATGTCTCAATTAATTCTGAAAGATTTGAATCTAGATCTTGCTTACTTTCCCTTTCTGGAAAAGATTTCTCAGTTATCCTTTTACCTACAACTTCTAATTATTTAAATTGGTTAATACAACAGTCTCATTGTATATAGTATGCCTTAGTTAATTTCACAGGACAAATTTTCGTTCATTATCCAAATCATAGATTGTTACATTCATGTTTTGAGTTAATCCTAAAACCACTGACAAGTTTTCTTCCTCTTAACACTATTACCTTTTTTACAGATGGCTCAGGGAAATCCCAAAAGTCTGCAATAACCTGGCAGAATCCCAAGACCAAAGAAAGGGAGTCTGACATCGAAATTATAGAAGGTTCACTACAAATCATTTAATTGGCTGCTGTAGTCCAAGTATTTTCCAAGTTTACAATTCCTTTGATTTCAGATCCTTTTTAGTTGCAGGTGTTGTGGAGAGAGCGGAAAATTCTCTTTTAAAGGCTGTATCCAATGAAAAACTGTATAGTTTACTTAAAGTACTTTCATCCTTTCTTTTAGACAGCAGCCTGATGTTATAATGCATGCTTGTTCCCATACACTTCCTTACCTGTTTCATTGCAGAAGGTAACACATCTGCAGACCACCTCACAATGTCCATTCAAACCACACTGCCAAATATTTTTGAACAAGCTTGTCTAAGCCACCCACTTTTTCATCAGAGTACCCCTGCACTAATGCCTATGTTTACCATCAGCAAAGACCAGGCAAAGATAATAACGAACTTCTGCCCAGATTGCCACAAACACTCCCTACCTTCAATAGGAGGAGGAGTGAACAAGACTAAACAACTTGGAAGTACGGCAAGTAGATGTTACACGCCATCCATCTTTTGGGTGATTTAAATACATACATGTATTCATAGATACATTTTCAGGAGCAATCTTTGCTTCAGCTCATAGTGGAGAAAAGGTGAGAGATGTAACAAAACACTTCCTACAGGCCTTCTCCACATTAAGGGCTCCCCAAGAAATAAAAACAGATAATGGCCCTACTTGTACCTCACAGAGATTGCAACAATTTCTTAATGCATTGAGTATCAAACATTCTACTGGAATTCCATATTTTTCTACGAGCCAATCCATCATTGAAAGAACACATAAGTCTCATAAAACACGTTTAGAAAACCTAAAAAGGGGAATGGAAACCTTAGCAATATCTGAAAGGCTCAGTAAGGCAGTGTGTGTCTTCAATTTTCTAAATTTCTCAATTCATTAATTGAGCCCAATCCACTAATTGTGAGGCATTTTTCAAATACCACATAAGCAAAAATAAAAGAGAGACCACCTGTGTTAATTAAAGATCCAGAAACTAGTCATATCCTAGAACCTTTCCCACTTATCACTTGGGGAAGGGGGTTTGCTTTTGTCTCCACAGATAAAGACCCTGATGGATTCCAGCTGCAAACATCACGCCTCATCTCCAACTGCTAAGGGAATCCTCTATGCCTCCAGAAGTCAGTTCTGAAGAAAATATCAGAACAAGACCAGAGAAGGACCTGATGTTTAAAAATTCTTTGTTCGTTTTTTGTAGTTTCTTAAATGCTATCGTTATAGGAAGTCATTGGCTTGTCCCACAACCAAAACCAAAACATCTTTGTCATGCTAGCAAACATAACAAAACAGGACATGATGTGCCTTTCAATAGCCAGCCAGGGGACCCTTTATCTACCTGCCTAGTTGGGTTACCTGCAGATATGTGGCCAATACCTGAGGATGGCATCTGTACCCTACAGGAAAACAATCCTAAAATCACAAAAATATGTAATCCTGTAGACACCTGGGACTATTGGACCTGGAAACTCCCACATGCACTTCAGGAGCTGCAAGAATTGGAACTACTTGGCTCACCAAAAATGGATTATTGTCTGAAACTTTATTTTATGAAAGACACAAAACCGATTAGAAAAGTAATGAAACCTAAAAATTTAACGGATGAAGATATAGTGAGATGAGATGTTTCCCTATGCAATCAGCTGTACAAAAATCAAAGTTTGTGGTGTAATAACACTTCTTCTGTCTTGTCCTGGTCCAGTAGCCACCCCATCTAACTTCCACCTGGTATCTTCTTAACCTGCAGGGATAGGGCTTGGTCAGCATTCCCATCACATACCAAAGCTTTCCCATGCTGCTTGGGGTGACTTACAGTGCTAACACCCAGCATTACAATGGCACATAAAGGAAAATTGGCCAGATTAAAAATATATACTCACTGATTTGAAAAGATTTGTGATGATAAAATTACCTTTTGGACCAGGTCAACTAAAATTGTAATGTCTGTGCTACTGCCATGGGTAGCTGCAGCCAAAGCATTAAAACAACAAGAGGGAATTGGATGTCTGCTGAGTAGGCAAACCAGTACTACATCAATCGCCCTCAGTGAGCTGCTCACAGATGTTCACAGCATCAGGCATTCAACCTCACAGAATGGAGCAGCCATTGATTTCCTGTTGCTAGCAAGTGGCCATGGTTGTGAGGAATTCAGAGGCATGTGTTGCATGAATCTCTTTGATCATAGGGAGTCTATTTATCACAGCATAAACATGCCAAAGGAAGAGGTTAAGAAACTGCAAATAGTTTAAGGAAAAGACTGGATTCACACATTGTTAAAAAACCGGAAACTCCCAAGTTACATGCTTTCCATAATCAAGAGAAACTCTTATTGTTAATACTGTAGTTGCCATACTATCTTTATTACCTTGATTGTTTGGTTACAATGCTGAAAATGTTTAAGAATTTGTTAAGTGCTATGCTCATAGAAAGAGCAAATGGGGATGTAGGATTAAAGCTGTCTGAGGATATCAGTCTCAGGCCTTGGGAAACAAGCCTGTAGTCAGCAAAACTAATGCTCATGTTAGGGCGAGCGAGGCTCGTACATCACTGATTGATGGGAGAAGAAGCGGTAATTGAGGTCTCTTAATAAGGTTGCCGTTCTGGAAAGTTCATGGTTCTCCTTGTTCCTTTTGGTTGTACTCCTTCTGCAATGTTTTACATGTTCTTAATCCACACCTCTTATTGCACCCTCAGTTTTAAACTCCCCTTTTTACCTAACTTTATAACCTTTAACCTTACATACCCTACCTACCCCAGTTCAAGGTCCTTTGGTTTTATCCCATGGTTGTTCATCTGCTGTTCGCCTTCTGGTGTTTGTTATTTTTGTTATTATTAAATCTTTTGCTTTTTGGATAAATCTATCAACCAGTCCTTTATTATTGGTAACCTAACTTCTGCTGACAGATTCTGCAGTGGTGGCAAGTCAGACTGCCGGAGGTTTGGAAGGAGCCTTAGAGATCATCTAATTCCAACTCACCTGCCAGGGTCAGGGACACCTTTTACAAGACCAAGTTGCTCAGATTGACATCCTGCCTGGCCTTGAGCACTTGCAGGGATGAGCCTCCACAAGATCTCTGTGTAACCTGCCCCAGTGTCCCACCAGCCTCATGGTCAAAAATTTCTGTCTTATATTTAATTTAAACCTACTCTGTTCCAGTTTGAAGCTTTTCCCCTTATTTTCTCACTACATGCCCTTGTAAAACGTCCCTCTTCAGCTTTCATGCAGGCCCCCTTTGGGTACTGGAAAGCTGCTCTAAGGTCTCCATGAAGACTTCTCCATCAACCATCTTTTCATGTCCAACAACCCTATCTCTCTCAGCCTGTTTTCATAGTGGAGATGGTCCAGGTCTCCAAGCATCTCTGTGGCCTTCTCTGGACTTGCTTCAGTAGGTCCAAATTCTTATTTAGGGGGCCCCAGGGCTGGATGTGTTACTACAAGTGTTGTCTCTAGAGAGCAGAACAGATGAGGAGAATGACCACCCTCAACCCTCTGGTCACACTTCTGTTGATGCAGACCAGGATGCAGTTGCCTTTCTGGGATGTTGGTGCACTTGATTAAGCTCGCAGCCACCAATATCACTATGTCCAGGGATCAATTTCTCAACCCATTTTTCGATTCATTCTCCTGACAGCCTGATTTGGGCTTTAGATTGCCCTCAGCCAGGTGTAGGACCTCTTGTCCTTGAAGTTCATGAGGTTCACACAGGCCCACCTCTCAAAACTGTCAAGGTCCCTTGACAGTTGAAGGATTGGAATTGCTTCTTTTGAGGTTGTTGACTGCACCATGCAACTTGGTGTTACCTATACATTTCTTGATGGTGGGTTCTTTCTTTCAGAGGTTTTTCATGTCAGGTTGAAATGGATTGCTTTGTATGCATATGTGTGTGTATTACTTAGACCAGTTCTCTGGATTAGAGTGGGGTGAGATCTCGAGGATCTCATTAGTAGAAAACTGTTAACCTAGACACCAAGGTAGTCCTGTGATACACTAAATAAAGGGTCTAGTACTAATGGATTTAAAATTTATATGTAAGGATGTTGTGTTACTTGTCTTTCCTGTTTTTTTCACAACTAGAGGACAATGCACTCTTTATATAAAAAGCAATTTGGCACAACTGCTAAAAGATTTGGAAAATCTGAAAGAGTGCCAAAATCCTCTGTCTACATGGACTTAGCTCTAGAAGGCCTAGTCTTCCTAGAAAATTGTATGTCAAGGAGGGAGGAAATATTGGGAGAATTATGTTAGTTTATAAAGTCAAGAAAGACTGATAAAATTACCTAAAAATTATTTGAAGCAGCCCAATAAATGGTTACATATTTTTTTTCAGAGGAAAGAAAATTAAATCTGCGTAACTTAGCCTTCTAAATAAAAGATAGACTGGGAAAATCCATGCCAGGGTTTTTTTACAGAATTTGTTAGGAGGAGAAAAGAAGCAGGCATCTTTTAAAGACATCGTCATACCAAATTAAAGTATCATTGTTGAGGAAATATTTTTACGCTCTAAACAGTGTAAGGAACAGCTGTAAACTTTGTATTGTTCACTAATTTTATAATTTAAAAATAAGATCCCACACAAATAAAGTGGAAGGCATTTTTTTTTCTTTGATAAGTGGAAATGGAATAATGGTGTAATCTGTGCTTACCTCTTTTAAAGTTAACCACTTGGAGTCCAAAAAGAGGGAGAGATGTTTATATATATATGTAGAGAGAGACTCACTCATGCAGTCTATAAGAGGGCATCAATTTTATGTGCTTGGGCTATTTTCCATTATTGTAGTCAACAGAGAGATGCCAGCTCTTCATTGGTGCTGCTTTTCTTCAGTTATAAAGGGGGATTAGTCCTCCAAGGCCCTGCAGTTGCTTGCATGTTGCCATTAAAAGGAGCTCATGCAGCTGCTGGGTGAGCTTGATATAGGAAATTGATTTGGTCATAAACTAAGCTGATGAAAGAAAAAACCAAGACCTTTCAGTCATATTAATCCTCAAATCTGTCTCTTTGTTTGGAGGCATGAATGCTTTAGCTGACAAACACAACAACATGGGAATGCACCCGGAGAGTTCAAGGAAAAGCATCTGTGTTGGCTTAAAGTGAGCCGAGCCCTCAGGTAATGTGAGCACTCTGCTAGGAAATATTTATTCTGATATTCTGTATGCATTTTTCTGCTTTTCTGACATATCGTTTTGCATATGCTGTGTATCTGGGACTAAAGCCACCTTTCACTGGCATAGAAATTAATTTTCAGTGCGGGCTGGTTATTTCTAATTGCAGTCAGTAACTTAGCCTCATCTTCTTTTGAAACATCTGACCTATGTAATTGTTGCAGCAGGGAAATTGTATTAGAAAAAGCAGCAATAAAACTTAACGTGGGAATTTAACTCATGATAGAAAACCGGTATATCACTGCTGAAAGGAGCAAATAGAGATGTTTCTCTTGCAGAAATGACTACCTGTTCTCTCATGCACTGAAGCACTATTGGTGAACAGTGATTTGGTTGTGTCTGTCATGCTCACACACTGCTGAGATCTTCAAATTACCCAAATTAGAAAGTTATTTCAGCTTAAAGTGTTATTTCAGCTTACGATCACATGACAGCCTCTTCCAAATGCTGAAATCCCCTTGACTACCAGATAGTTTCCATGCTAGCAATTTCTGTAAAGCTAGGTGTTAGGATTTAACCCCGGCCAGCAGCCAAAGCCCACACAGAAGCTCTCTCACTCAGCAGGATCACGGAGAAAACTGGAGGGGTAAAAGCCAGAAAAAGTATGGGTTGAGATAAAGACTGTTTAATAGGGAAGGCAGGTTGTACACACAAGCAAACGAAGGAATTAAGTCACCACTTTATGTGCTGACCATGATGTCAGATGCTCTGGAATATCCCTTTTGTCAGCTGGGTCACCTCCCACCCTCCGAGGCACCCCAAGCTCCCTCGTCAGGGTGGAAATACAAAAGCAGAAAAGGCCTTGGCTCTGTGTAAGCCCTGCTCAGCAGTAGCAAAACGTCTCTGTGCTATCAGTCTTGTGTTCAGCACAAATCCAAAACACAGGCCTGCACCAGCCACTGTGAAAGAAATTAACTTTAGCTGATACCAGCACACTGGCTTTTGTAGTGATAGACTGAAAAAAATGCTAGATCAATTAATTAGAGTGTTTGCATTATTTATCCTAGTGGGTAGTATCACATTTATAAGGCAAACCTGTTTTCACTGGTTCTAGCTTAACTTTTAAATTTTCTTAGTCTGTGACATCATCAGTTGGATCCAAAGACAAAGTTGTGTTATCCTTCTTCCCTCTGCCTTTCTGCCCAGCCTAGCTGACATAGAGTTAGTTGCAATGTTAGCCTTCCTAAATGAGGGGAATATTACACTCCTTTAGGGTACTATAATTTTTTAGTTAAAAACTTATTTAAATAGCTAGACCGAAGGAGCAGAAACTGATAATATTGTTATTAATATCATTACGTTTCCATTATCTCATAATGCAATATCATCATCCTCTTTAAAAATAAATTAATAAATGAAATTTTAAAAAAACTATGGAATATAGTTTAAACTATAAAATATAGTTTGACTATAGAATATAAGTTAAAAGAACTATTTTTCTTATTGTACCTGGCCATTTACAGTCTTACAGAATAGAAAACTAGTTTTGTGGTACTAATTAGACTGAGTATTTTTATAGTTTTCTCCCCAACATCTTTTGATTGTGCTACTGATTTTTAAGTATTCTGTACTTAGAAATTCTAGGGCCTTCTGTCTTGTAAAAAGTGGCAGTGTAACTCCAGACATTCGTGGCATACTCATCTGTTTGATGACTTGGAGCCTTTCATGACTTGCAGTGTGAAACTACAGTTAATAAAAAGCACCCCTAACAAACAACAAGCACGCACACAGACACACAAAACACTCCGACCAAAAACCCAAACAAACAAAAAAAAAGTGACTACCTAAAATAAAAATGACTACATTAAAAAAAAGTTGAAGTCTCAGAGGCGGATCTTACCAGAATTTGTTTCTATAAGTGTTTTCATTCTAATGACAAAGCAACTTAGCATTCATCATTTCTCATGCTGCTACCTCCTCTCGTGGCTTCCTCCTGTGCAATCACTTACTCAGCACAGTGAAGTGGTAATAAAACTCTACTTGCATTTTGAGCTTGTTGCAAGCCCTCTCTTTTTGAACACCATGACTGAGTAACATTTTGAGCTGAAGAATGGGAATAATTTATATCTTAGTGAATGCATAAACTGTCACCGTGTTGTGTTAAACATACCTTGTTTTGTTGGGATTTTTTTGCATTGCTACTTAACTACATTGTAAGAATGTGGTTCATTCTTACAAAGTAAATCTAGTCTTGGTGATGTAAAACTTGTGGCATTTCCGGATCTTTTCATGGATGCGTTTTATTATTTTAAGTCACCATTAATTTTACTTACTGTCATAGACATAGAGCAGGTGGAATTAATGGCTATGTTTTGATGATGTGAGGTGTTGCTAACTACTATATGGTTATCCTAAGGTTGGCCTCTGAGCATATTATCACATTTATGTGTTCTTTCAAATAGGATACAATTTGCTCTCTTTTCAGGCTTGACAGACTTTCTGATATTATGGTTTCAAATATTTCTCTGTAAAATTTGATTCAGATGGGTTTTTTCCTTATATTTTCTGTGAATGCACTGTGGCATTTTTGTATCTACGTGCTGAGATATAGAACCCTTTTTTCACTACATTCCTTTTCAATCTTTTTTTTTTTTAATGCAAAAAAGTAATGCCTCTACTGCTTGGGTACTATATGCAAACAGAAATTCTCTGTTATTATCTTTTATTCTCTTTTTTAAGTGTATTTTTGTGTTCCCTGTATAAAACATGCAGAAACATTTTGAAACCATGCAAGAATTATGTTATCAGTGTTTACCTTTTTTTAAGACCATTTAGAAATTTTAAATAAAAAATACAGATAAAAAAAGAAGAAAAAGGTCTATGCATCTTCCATTAAAATAATAAAGTAATGGATGATGATAACCATTTGTTATTCATTTTGATTGAATGTATTACTTCCTAATACTTGCTAAATTCCTTGCTGTTTTGCAGAAAGGAGAAAAATCACACTAGAATTCTTTCCAGAATTAATGGATGTCAGCTCAACCTTTTCAGCTACCCTTGCTTATGGTTCTGCAAAGCCAAAATCTAAATGGGCAAGAATACTGGCCAAGAACGGCCCAAGAATACATAAAAGAGAGGAAATTTTCCCATAGAGCTTAGTGTATTCACTCCTTGGCCATTTCTTTTTTTTTTTTTTTTTTTTTTTTTATCTGAGGCTCTCAGTATGTCCAAAATCATTAAGTTAATATTTTGCATCCCTGAAAAATTCAAGTGTAATCCATTGTATCATTGCCAGATGTATCAATTCCTTTCTACAATAATTAGCCTGGATCTCTGTAAATGCTGCAAATCAGTACAGCTTCAAAATGTACAGGTGGATTCAAAAAATTGTAAGAACATATGTATATTCATTGGTTTCTGACTGGTACAAAGATCTGGAAGATGCTTTTTTCTCCCTGCATGCTTCAAATCTTTTTGCAAGTGCCTCAGGCCTAGAGAAATGTCCTTGTGTAAGTATTATCAATTTATTTCAACCTTCAGTAACAAATCACAAAACAAGCAGGAAACAAGAGAAGTGGGGCAGGAGAGGGAGGAGGGAGGAGTGGAGGAGGAAAGAGGCAGAACAAAAATCCTAACCATGGAGTAAAGGAGGAGATAGATTTTAAAAAACACTCTCCTCTTATTGCAACATGCTGACTTCACTGCTGCCTGAAACTGCTTTCAATTCTTATTTTAAAAGTCATCATTAAGCAACTAATAAGTCAAGACATGATATCTCTGAAGTATATTTTTCTCATAAGCAACTTTCAAATTAATTCAAGAGAATTTCCATTAGTTAATTATCTTCTTGTGAAATAAGTTTTGCCTTTAAAGGCCTGTAAAACAGTGCTAGAAATTGACAGAAAAATATGTAAATGTTCATAAATTAATGTAATGGAAGATATCTTGATATTGGCTCTTAGTTCTTGCAAAAAATCTTCATGGAACTCATGAGAAAATCATGAGCATTAATGTTTGCACCCTCTTGTGTTTGTCAAGTGCAAAGTTCACTTTATACTATTTTCATGTCATTCCTGGGCAATGAGTAGCTGGGGCTCATTTAAGCTTCGTTTCATACTTCATTCGTAAGAGGAGAATCTGTGCCGAACCACTACTGAGAGAATTTGTTCTTAAGAAGCAATACTAAAAATTATATATTTAGGAGATCCATAATTTAAAGTCATTAGTTCAATTTTGTATTGAGTATATTCTGTCAAAACTGCTGAATCGCGTGCTGGTTGCATTTACCTGAACTGCTTAATTTCTGGGTTTCAGTAGCGCTACATCAACACATAAAGAATTGAGAAAACAGGTGGATTTAGGTGCATTGTATAGGGAGACATCTCTCGCTATTTCTGTTTCTACAGATCTGATTATAGAACACAGCTTTCATTTACAAGAAAATATTTAAAATATATTGACATATACTACTAGCCATTTTTTTTTTTGTCTTAGAGATGAAGTTGTTTGGTCTTAGTTGATAACACAGCCAACTTTCAGGACAATGAACTAAAGTTAACTTCTACCAAATAGCTTTGTACAATTATTGTTACACCTTGAAACTTTGGGCTTCTCTATATCCAGTTTAGTGCCTGCTGTGGTTGGCCTTTTTTTTCATAATAATAAAATTTGCTGATACATATGTGTTTTATAACTACAGAGTGGTGTCCACACAAATCAGCACATCTCTTTAACAGATACTGCAAGCCTTTTCTTGTCTGCTGGGGCTTAACAACCACAGCAGCGACCCTTGGAAACCGTAAATGTTTTCTTGAGGGCATACAATAAATCCCGAATTGCAGCCCAGCAGGGCAGACTGGTTATGAGCAATAATCTTAAATACAGAAGTGAAAGCCACATGTTCAGACTAACATGATTCAAGCGAATCCCTTGACAAAACACAGGTCTGCTTTGGCCTGGCTGCTTTAGCATAAGTGAAAATTAAAAGATCTATCGAATATATTGGCATTGGGATTAATGGTGTTCAGGAATGTCCACATGGGGTAGAGTGAACTACAGTAAAAAATGAAAAGAGCATTTATGTATTATTCTATAATTAAATATCAATGTTATCTATCATAGTAATTTGCTTTCTGAAAAGCTTGTTGCTTGAGTACGTTGTTATTATCATAGCTTCTCCTCAACTCTTCATTCTTATTAAATACAAAATTTCTTTTCCAGCCTATTTTGTGTTTGCCAGTAACAGTAAGTATAGCATACTGAGAATGAAGAGGAAAGAATGGGAAAAAACCAAAATACTTGCACTTTAAGTTTCTAATTGATAATAATTGCAAAATGTGTAGAAAACTCTCCCTTTCACCAAGTAAAAGTTCTTAAAATGTAGAACAAGAACCCAGCTTTGCTTCAACTAAAGGGATCCACAGTTATCCACTGGTACCTTTATCTACTGGTACCTTTATACCTAAGTATTTTCCCTACAAATAACTGCTGGCATTCAAGCACAGATTGGTGCAGACACTGAATTTTTTAGATGGCACCGATAAGTACTGAACATATATGAAAGTCTAGCTTGATTGCTATTGTTTTAAAGTCAGCCATAATTTACGACTAGATTGAGAAAATTATATTCTACATTCAAGTGGTAGGGAACAGGAGATGGGACTTGTGACCGTATCTGCCTGACCTATTTAGAGCAGGCAATTGATTCACAAAGTGGATCTTTCTTTGCTGCTTTTGATTCCTTCATGGAACATATTGGTTCTTCAAAATTGCTTGTTATTTGCAATTTGAGGGTGGGGGTTTTGGTTGTTTCTTTTTCCATTTGCTTTTTTGGTTATATTTTTCTGGTTGGTTATTTTTTGTTTGGTTTTTCTTTTGCCCAAATCGTAAGGGCAAAACCACCTTATAAGCATGCTAAACTGTATTTGCTGTAATTATTTACATAATTTTTAAGGTGTTAAGTCAGCTGAAAGTGGATGTAGGGATAACATGATGCCTTTGTTTCCTGTTTCAACAACTTTTAGAATCAAATTTTCAGTATTTGGCAAATATTTTAAATGAAATTTTCTTCTAGGTGAATTTTCTGAAATATCTGCCTAATGTTTTGGTACTCAATGAAAAATGCTGTGCAGGTATCTTCAGCTTCAGTTTAGCACCTGAACAAATAAATGTTGTTTTTATGGCTGCAGCAATGTTCCCCTACTCACTTAAATGCCAGTGAATTTGGCTTAGATTATTGTTATAACTCTGATTATTTCTTTTTACGAGTTTTTAATTCATTAAAAAAACCCTCCCTGTTTTTTGTTATCAGTAATTAAAGTGCTATGGTATTTGTTCATGCATGGCACTAGGGCTTTCAGAGAGACAAAGTTGTGAAGGGATGAAGTTGCAGCATGTTTCTGACTCTTTTTTTTTTTTTTTTTTAAGAGAATGGGAGAGATTTGTATACAGCAGAGGTTACAAAAAAAATACTTTCTTGTGGTAAAACATTTTCTTTTTGCTCTCCACATTATTTTTTTGTAATTTCTTTGTGGAATTTCTTTAAAAGCAAAACTAAAACATCTCTTGCAAAGGAATGCATCTCTAAGTTATTGCTGTAACATAATAAAAATAAAAAGTTTTGATTATTGTTTAAAATTTTAAGAATTTTTTCATGCACCATGCATAAGATATAACAAGTCCAAACTGGATATTTAACTGCACATTTTTAGGTATATATTTAGCTTGTGCTAAGAGGTACTATCCCCACAGGTTTCTCTGTAGCATCTATTAATGTTTATATTTTATTTTCCCTTTGCTGGGGCATGCAAATCTTGTTTGTGAGGAGGAGAAATTTGCTCCAGGCACAGCTAGGATGTCATCACATCTATGCCTTTCTAAGTGGGTTTTTTACCCTCCAAAGCAATGCAGGAGGTGCATGAAGTGTTAATACTTTAAAGATGGAGATTGTCCCTCCTCCCTCTCTCATGATTTAGTCTCTTTCCCGAAGAGTCTTAACCTAGAGTACTTTGTCATGGGTTAATACAGTGGAGCTATTTGAATTCCTGTGAGGTATTTTCAGATAAATTGATTTCATTTCAACAGCTGTGTGGTATACAAGAACAAGAAAGAAATGGTTTGACAAAGATGTAATTTTTTTAAAGTAGTATTGATTCTATTGCATGCCAGAGAAATCTTGATTTCTTACTTGAGGTTCACAAGTTAATTGACATACAGAGAATAAACTGACTGCATGGTTTCAAAAGAAGTATTAAGTGTCTTAATGAAGCTTTTCCAAGATTCAGTGCACAATTATGTGGACAAAGCTAATTATATGGACAATGTTCCATTCTTCCTTTGAGCATTCAATGCAGTATATTAACAGAAAGTGTTATTGTCCTATGTAGCACACAGTTAAGCTGTTAGGTCTGTGAAAAGCATCAGATTTTAAAGAAAAAAAGTATTTCAAAGAGAGTAGCCTCTGAAGAAATACAATTTAAAATACAGACCTTTAGAGTAATTTCTAAAGTGTGTATTTTTTTGCAATTGCTTATTAATTTATGCCTTAAGTCTTTGAATACTAAATTTTAAGTTCTCCTGCACTAGCGGAAGATGTTCAATTGCATGTAGTCAAACTACTACCTGTTTGTTGCAAATTTTCCTATTTAACTGTAGAAGTTACTGCCCTTGTGTTGTATGTAGGCATGATAAAAAATTATCATGGAGAGAAAAAAAAGCCTTCTTGCATTTTGTACTCTGTCACATGAGAGTTGAGGGGATGAGTTTGCCAGGAATCAGAGATTACAAGGAGGAGAGAATATTTTGTGGAATGCAGCAGAAGAAAAAGAGGGAATTTAAAATGAAAGGAAGGTGGAAGATGGGTTTACTGTACCCATACTTAGCAAAAATATTCTAATTTCCTTTCTCAATTTTTATTGCTGATTCATTCTACTTACATGTGCCAGCTACAGGATTATCTACAGGGAAAATGGCAAAAAGTCAGGAGGCTGATGCCTAAGGGATAATCACAAAACATTAGAGTAATTAAGTTACAGAGCCTATAACAACTGCAACATACAGTCTGTACAAAGAATATATATTTCATTATTAAAATGGTTTTTGTTAACGTATTTGTGCCATTATAATTCAATGGCTAAGGAAAACAGGGAAATATGAAAAAACATAAGATTATGGAGGTTCATATCCAATATCAAAGCACAAGAAGCAGGATCAGTCTTGAGAGGACAGACTTACCCTTCTGTAACAGAGTTTTTTCCGTACAACTGAATAAGTTATTGGATTGTTCGTGTTCTTGTCACTGAAAATACCCAGGAGTACTTGTAGAGACTGCCTAAACACAGACACCTAAATAATTTCCTTTTTAAGTTGTTCCATTTTATTTTCCTTGTTTAGATTTTTCTACCTGACGATGTTGATTATAAGCAATCAGCAATATGATCCTTTAAGTTTTCTAATGGTGCTTACTGTGAGTTAAAAGTTCTCTTTATAGCTCATGCATGTTTACAACTGTGACATGAATTCTTAACATTGAAAATTCAGTGCAGCTCTACCAAAGAAATGAGGACCTAAATATTTCATGAGCTACAAAGAAACAAAAAGTCATCTCCATTTTCTGATAATCAAAGGGTGACTTGGAAATATTAAAATAATAAGAAATAATTGTTCTTTTTGTTCAACCTGGCTGTTATACTGCAGACACATTCCTATTGCATCTTTGTGTGAACATCTGCTTCCATCTTAGTAAAGAAAGAAAAGGGTAGCATAGCTATTTTTGTTGATCTGACTAGTGATTATGCTTAAAGAAAGTATTCCCTTCAGTTTCAGTGCTTGTACATCTTCTAGAGTTCTCTCATGCTTTCTGCCTAAAACACCCACCATTTCATAGGAGGACTTGTACAGAAGAAGTACTGCCTCTTTTGAAAGCTTTACCTGCAGAATGGCAAAACATGGAATTCGATTTATACTTCAGATTTTCAATTTTTTGCATGTCTTATGCATGGATTCTTTTAATGGTGTGGGGTAATTGGGTAATTCTTGAAGTTCCATTCATGTCTATGATTTCTCTACTGAACTTCATCTTAAAAAATTATCTGCAACTTTATTAACTGGAAAGTCTATGTTGTTTCCAATTTATTTTTAAGCAATCTAAACAATGTGAAGCTTGGTGTATATATATATCATGTTACATGACAGGTCACAGGACTGCATACATTCCAGTATTGTAGTAATTGAAATTGTTCAACCCAGAGCAACTGCTTCGCTGAACTGAGGTGAAACCATATTTAGTCACATGAAATAGCACTGTTAACTCTGTTAGAAAAAGCACTGTTAACCCTCTTACTCCCAGAACTTTACCAGCCAAGGATAGACAATACCAAATTAGAGTTCAGGAATGCCAGTACTAAAACTGAGTAAGCACTTTACAAAAACTGTCCAAGAAGTGTACCTAGCTACATGGCTACAGAATCACAGAATCACCTAAACTGGGAGGGACACACAAGGATCACCCAAAGTCCAACTCCTGGCCCTGCACAGAACAGACTCAAGAATCACACCATGTGATAGGAGCATTGTCCAAACATTTCTTGAACTCTGGAAAGCATTCACTTCTCCAGTATTTTATAGCTTGAAGTCTGACATTTGCATTTCTTTCTATTAATATATAATAAATATTATTATAATATATAATAGATATTAATATAATAACATGTTAGTTTGCTTTTTCTCTAATTCAGTGTATCAATTGCATTTGCTTTTTCCACTGTAATTATTCTGGGACAGAGGTACCTATTATTAAGCTAATATAATAAAACCATAAACTTCTCTATTATGTATTATACTGTAATCAATACCAAAAGATTCAATTATACATGAAATCTTTGAGTAATTCATATTGGTGTAAAAAATATTTTGGAGGAACACTTGCCCCCAGAAACATACTTTTTTCTATGGTATTGGCAAGAGATACAGAACCACCAGCTTAGAAAATAATTCATGTAACACTTTACCTCACTAAAAACTTGCAGTGAAAAATCAGAAGGGATGGAAATCAAAGCAAAAAAATACCTGAGTCCAAAAAGCTTGTGTATAATTTGACTAGCATGCACTACCCACACCAGCATAAGTTAGTATGCTGAAGAGGCTTGTGGTTGGTTTTTTTAAGCCCTTGCCAAGAAAAACAACTGGAAGTATCCGGCAGACTTCTAGGAGTCTGCTGACAGCAGGTTACAGGCTACTGCTATATTTATAGACAGCTGAGAAATACTTTTTTTGGAAGACAGCTGGTAGGAGACAAAATGTGCAGGAATACCTACCTACCTTCTCTGGAAAATTTGTGTGGGTAATTTGAACTTATGATTGAAACTCTTTTAAAAATGGCAGAATTTTCTTGCATGCAATTGTGTCTCTTGTACAAGCCAGTATCCAGCATTCCTGTCCATAGGATTCAGTATATTTTGGTAATGATTTCTTTTTGCATGACCGAGACTAGAGATGGCTCCCTTCTTCTGTCCCGCTGTCCTGCATTCTCTGCATTTTAAGACTGTACATCTCATATTGCTCAGCCTTTCACACAGTGAAATAGAATCTACTTCACTTTTCAATAATTGTCTCATATCTGCTAATTGATTTTCCTGAGCCCCAACCCTTCCTCATCTAAACTTTGATATGTAGAACAAGTCTTCCCTATTAATCTGTTTTATCTGGGGAAAGGGAGCATTTTTTTTTAAGAATGAAATAATTGAGTTCTTTTGCAATAGGGTAGCTCTCCCAAGGGGAACAAAATCTGTCAAACAGGATGTGAGTAATTTCCTTGATGGTGATAATGGTATCCATAGAAAGAATGCCTGAAGATTTGGCTTTAGATTGATTCAATTATTATCTCCATCTGATTTTGCTTTCCAAACTAATAAGACCTGCATCTGTATTTCCAATATCTAAGAAATGTCTTTGCATCTAATCACAAGAAAATTATTTTTAAGCTATTTTTTTTTCAGTAAAATCTTGATGTTGTTAAAAATTTACAAGTAGCTATTTTTCCTCCTCTTCCTGTTCATATGATGCTGCCCAAAGTAATCCCTTCTGGATAAAATGGTCAGGCAGCTGTGTCTGCTGGCACCTGTTTCAGGTAGATGGGAGAAATTCTGTGGTATCTATGATTTATCTCCTCTCCAATCCTTTTCAGATTCCTGCAATTCAAGCTTGAGTTTTGACTGTTATTGAGTGTCTGGTAACAATAGTGTTTATTCATAACCCGTTTATTTTGTTACGTTGTGCCTAATTTACCACAACTGATTAGATGAAAATGCACCTAAACCACAAATTTTGTTCAATAGTGAATTTTTGCCTTGGTTGTCCTGCTTAGAAGAGCTTTAATTTATTCAGTGTCACTTTCTTCCACATTGATTTGTAAATGGCTATCAGTGTTCCAAAGACCTATTACTTACAAGGTGCTTCTGTGTAGCAGGCTCTGAGCTGGCTAGGGCCCCGTGGCAGGCTGAGCTTAACAGTGTCGATTGCTGAGTCACAATGAGACAGCAAAATAAGCTCCTGTCTTCGGCCTCTCGAACCCTAGCTTATCTCTGTAACCCCATAGATCCCTTTTCCCCTAGCCCTTACTATTGGACAAGTTTGGACCCTTATACCCTATAAAAAGGAGCTGTTTTAGTCCATTTGGCAGAAGAGCTGTTGCTGGAGCCCTTCACAGACCCCTCAATAAACCATCATTGGAGCCCTTCACAAACCCCTCAACAAACCATCGCTGTGGAACACCAGGACCTCCTTCTCCTCTCTCACATCTGCCTCTACCCCTAGCCCTCTGGTGCTCTTGCAAGCACGAGCTAAAATCCTGAGAGACTGATAATTACTAAAGAGCTGAAATCCACTGAGCTTGCCAAAGGTAGACACGGCTTTGGGCGGTGTGGGTATTGGGGCACTCCGTCTCCAAGAGGGACTGAGTTACCCAGATGGGACTGCCTTGCTCGGGGATAAGCCTGATCTGAGGTCCAGAGGTCCTTCACTTCTGGATTAGCTGGCCTTTACCTCAATTACTGCCATGCTAGGTGTTTTTGTCTTCTCTTTTCTTCTTCATTTTACTTTGTGTTAGGTCTTTTCTTTCTCAGATAAATTCACAGTTTTGTTCCTATCCTTCTGGCACCTATTTTTATTGAATACTTGATGCTGTTTAGCAAAAAACTTTCTATCAGTAACTATTTAGAAAATATTATCTTTGATTTGGTACCTAGAAGGGTTCCAATTTCCTCATCAGTCTGTTCTTTCTGCAACTCTCTTTATTGTCAAAGTAATTTAACTTAAATTTAAAAAAAAAAACAAACCAAAACAAACAAAAAACCACCACTAACAAAAAAGGAATGCCAAAAAACCCCAACAACCAACCAAAAACAGCAACAAAAAAAAAAAGCCCAATGAAAAAAGCCCAATGAAAAGCCCAAAAAAAAGCCCAATGTTGCTACAAATTTACTTTTGACTGACAAAACAAAAAAAATTTGGAGGGCTTTTCTTAGCTAGTCATCCTAAAGCAGTATGGTTTGTTCAATCATGCCCTCTCATCTTCTTGATAACCAAATTAAAAATTCCCACTGAAAGAAAATTGTTCTCCTGTCTTATAGAACTCAAAAGATTAATTCAAAGAACTCAAAGTAATTGCTCCCATCAAGACTGACTCTTGTGTCATCACCTGGAAAAGGTAGCACCAGACGCAGTAGTTGGCAAACAAAGTGGTAAATTCAAACCAGTCACAAGACACACTTCCACTTACGCATCCTAAAAGGGAGACAGATGGCAGTCAGGGTGTGAGGAGGTGTGTAAAAGGCTGGTAAAGAGTTGTTCTGAGAAAAGGGAGAAGAAAATAATGTGTTGGGAAAATGTGGGAAGCACATGGCTTCCCTGTGGAGTTATTTGGGATTTAGCTGTCAAGTGTTTAACTTTCTGTTCTTCATTATTTTTTTGTCTTCTTCAGTAAGAGAGCAGGAAAGCTTGAGAAGAACATGAGGTGAGGTAAGATGCAGTCCTTTCATAAAAGTAAAAAAAATCAGATGTGAAGTGAGCATAAGAAAAGGGAAAGGATAGGGAGAAAGGTTATTTTAAAAGTAATAGAGAATATATAAATACATTATATGATAACCAGCTGATCTACCATACTTTAGAAAGTTTACTTTTATGAGGTTGGCAGAAATTTTTCATCAGGAATATTATCTTATATATCTGCAAGTGTAAAGGGATGACAACCAAACAACTGAAATTCCACTCAGGATACTGATAATTCTATATTTTTTAATAGTGGCTTCTTTCGAGTTTATTAGTAGAAGTTACTTTTTAGAAGAAATTTGTAAGATGAGAATAGTGTAAGTAACATAAATTACATAATGAGTTTTCAAGTAAATATTATTTTTCTGAATTTATGTCTATTATATAAAAAATCATTATAAGAATTTTTCATCTAGTAGGAAAGTAACGGCTGAGAAAACTAAATTAATTTTTAACTCATGTTGTGACATTACACGAGAAAAAAAATCTTGAAGTGAATAGTCATTGTATCAGATGAACAAGACATTGAAATTTTTTACTATATGCAATTCAACAGCAAAGAAAAAAATATTTTCTCTCGAGATTTAAAATAAAATGTAAGAAATCTATTGCTGCAAACCATGGACAAGATAACCAAAATGTTGGTTTTGTGCAGAATGGCTTGAGTATATAGTTATAATTAATTGCTATGAACTTGAAAATAAACACTGAGAAGCTCAAAGGATAGAAACAGCGATGTTACTTGGAAACTTATGTTTCACTGACTTTCAAAATAATGTAGGACAGCATTTCAATGGTTTGGCTTAAAAAGCAGAACACACAAATCTCTGTTTGGTGTGGTTTCTACCATTGTGTGATGTACATTAATTACAAGAATATTAATTTGAGTAATCTCATTTTGCTTCTCTTATCCATACACTTACAATAGAGTGAAGGATATGTGAATGTGGTGATGGGACTTCAGATGCAAAATCTTGAGTGTCTTTTTTTCATCTCTCTTCCAAGCCCCCACTGGTGTGGCCTTCACATTCCCAATCAGATGCCAAGATAAGGGTTCAGGTTGAAGATGTCACTGCAATTGCATGGGTAAAGGATGGCCTCAGCAAAACTACAATCAGAGACACTTCTTACATCAGAAATAGGCTGGGCAGAACTGAGGGACAAAAGAGGCAGGAACGACACGTGCTTGTACACTTATCTCATGTTCTGACATGCAGTAGCTTGTAATCCTAAAGACAGTGAAACAATCTAATGCTCCTAATGTGTCTTTTTAACTTGCAAATTTCAGACAAGATAAAAGATAAATAAGCCTGACTTCTCCCTGATGTATTATGGGCTACATTTCAAGCAATTTCACAGCTTAATAAAGGAACAACTCCTTGTCACCCCTGGCTATTTTTGTTATTTCAAGACATCTACCAGAGCACCTCACTTGTAATTTCTTGACATAACCTTTTTCAAACACAAGCAATACCAACTGAGTAATTCAGCTCAATGACAAACAAAACTTTCCTATTGATAATGTGTCTAGACATTTCAGACATTTCCTCCTTGGTTTCAGACTTCTTATATTTTTCTGGAGTGGTAATTCTAAGCCCACCACCCATGAAATAGCATTATACCAATTATATTTTTGCATGGCTATATTTGCATGACACCTGCTGATCTGTTTTCCTCAATGGCTTGTGCTTTCTTCTACACTTGAAGTATTTTAAGCATGGAAATGTAGAATGTTTGTGAGAATCACATAAAGCTTAAACATTGGCTTTGCTTCTCCATTTCTAATGAAAGTTGTCAGTCTGCAGATTTTCTTGTGATTGAATTCTAATTTTATGGCAACTTCTCAGAGTTTTTCCCATGATTTCTCAAATACATATTCATTGTTGCGTGCTTTCAGAGCAAGATGTTGTGTTGTCATATGAGAAAACACTGATGTACTATGGTTTTTGGAGTTGCATTTAATAAAACTTGATGGCTTGGCAACTTTGCTTCAGTTATTTAAGCTGTAAAGATTCCTCTTCTGTCATAAATGATCAGTAACAACTGTCTCTAAAAGCATTACATCTCCTATATATAGATTTTTTTTTCTTTTCAGGAGCTTTTTTAAGGAATTATAGTTCAATTTAAATATACTCAATGTTTTTATACCCTCATCTTTATATCTTCTGATGTGGCAACCACAAAATTATGTAGGATTAAAAGATAGAATTTATTAATCTGAATTAATTTATAAATGCCTTTCTACATGACATACACTTGTCCACTCAATTTATTTGTGAGGGAAAGCTCAAAAGATGAATTAAAACTATATTAAGTCTAATCTGCTTGAAAGATTCATTCATGTGTTATAACACTTAATCAATATTATTCCAACTCTGTGTAATTCAAAGATCTCTCTTATGCAAACTGCTCTTCCAATTAACACAAAAAAATTGAGATTTTTCTCTTTAGAAATATTTTGCTACAAAAAATTGCGCGAGGGCGTATGAGGCCCAAACCGCGGATCAAGATAATAAAAACTAGAAGTATTATTAAGCTCAGAACAACTTTGCAAACAGATTCTATTACGGAATTGGCCCACCCGCTAAGGCCCCAACCCTTAAAAATGTCCCCCAGCCAGTCAGAGGTCTCTTGCTTGACCTGATGGACGAGGTCTTGCAGTCTCTTGATGGAATGTCTGGCGTCCTCGGCTCGAGAGGACAGGTTCAGGCAGCAGAGGCCCTCAAACTCCTCACAGAGGTGGTGGTGAAGCAGCAATAGAAAATCTATTGCTGCTCTGTTTTGGAGCGTCGCCTTCCTTGTAATTTCCTCGTCTGTAAGGAGGTCGTATAGTGTGGCTGAAGTAAGATTGGCTTGTTTAGCCACCCAACACCCTAGGTGGCCCAATTCACCTAGAGACTTCGCCACTGATGCCCAAGGCAATAGGATGGTAAAGGCGACGGATTTTGAGTATGACCAATGGGTAATTTCATCATCACAATCCTCTGTGAGATCTTTGAGATCTCTTTTAGCGCTGCCCAATTCGGATGTGATGTTTGTCGTCTTCCAATTTATAATTTGGGTAATGTTGGGGGTAAACAGCGTCAACTGGCCAAAAGTGCACAGCCCTCCAACCAGACCAGAGGGGATGTCTGCCTACGCTCAGTCACTGCAAATCAAAAACACTCCCCGGGGAAGGGCGTAAGGGGTCCATCCAGTAGTGGTGGGGCCACTGATCTTCAGCACTGCCCGACACCACTGGTTTGCTTGGTATTCTTTTTAGGACTGCTGGACCACCTCACTACCCTTCTCTACGGGGGCAATAGTATAATCGAACTGAAAACAAATGGAAGAATTGGCTGAACCGAGAAGATGTAACTCTGTGGGCTCAGAGGGTACAGGATCCATCCTGACCACTCCGTCTCTCCAGGCATTAGTGGAGTCAAAACTGGGCAGGATAGTAAGGCTCTGGGCCAAAATAGGGGAAAGGGCAGACTGGAAAGCGGAGGGGAACTCACCTGGAGAGAAAGGGATTCCCACAAGGCAAGATGACATCGGGTCCTCTGCTGCGCCGGTGTCAAGGCAGATGTTGTCCTGTCCTAGCGACTGAGCCAAGGCACGCCAGATGTTGACCTTCGGCTGGGGGATGACCCACGGCTCCGATGATGACAGGAAGAGTCCGCAGGTAGTCATTATCATTAGCAGCAGCCCAGGGTTGGGAGCCAGCGATGTCAAAGCGGGGGCCATTGGGGAGACGGAACTGAAACAAAAGAAAACAGTAAAAGTATAGGGCATTCACAAAAATGGTTCTTCCCCAAACAACCACTTCAAATAAAACGTATGACAGGAAAGAGCTGGACCAGTAGGGGAATAGGATGAAACATGACCTAACAAGTCTAGGGGTGGAGGAGAAGCAGGAGAGGGCTCTTCTGCCACTGAGGGGAGTTCTGGAGAAAAGGAAGGTGTTTGATGGAAGGGTTTTCTCCGCCGCCGCCAACACGCCTGCCGGACCTGTGATACTGCCTCCTGCTTTGTCCTCTGTTTTGGGACGAAGGGCCTGACCCACTTAGACGGAATCCACCAGAGGCCTGAGGGAGTGGACACACAAGCGTATCCCTTCCCCCAGGTCACCAGGTCAAAGGGGCCCTCCGTCCGCCAGGTCTCCGGATCCTTTACAAGAACCGGGGGCTTGGCTTTAGGCTGCAGCTGCTGGTGGCTGCCGAAATTTCGGACCACTGGAGGATATTGGCTGTCAAAAGAGCAATTTAAAAAGTTAAGAGTATACAATGCTCTCAACAGCCGGACATGCGGGGTCTCCACCTTCATCGCCAGTTGTTGGCGGGACAGGATCTTCTTAAGGCTCTGGTGGGCCCTTTCCACCATGGACTGACCTGTTGGGGAATAGGGGATGCTGGTCTTATGAACAATTCCCCATTGCTGCAGGAAGCTCCGCAGCTCCTTGGAGGTGTACGCTGGGCCGTTATCTGTTTTTAGGGCCCTAGGGATGCCCAAGACAGCAAATGCCTGAAGCAGATGCCTTTGAACGTCCACTGCCTTTTCTCCTGTGTGGGCAGAAGCACAGATAGCCCCGGAGAAGGTATCCACTGAGACATGGACGTAACACAATCGACCAAAAGATGGGATATGTGTCATGTCCTTTTGCCACACCTCGCGGCTCGCCAGACCTCGGGGATTAGCCCCCGAGGCCACGGTGGGCATCTGATCTTGTTGGCGCTGGGGACATGTGGCCACTATCGCCTTGGCCTGATCCTGCGTAAGACTGAATTGCCAAACCAGGCCAGGCGCGTTCTGGTGGAAGAGTTGGTGGCTGATCTTAGCCTGGTCGAACACGTCTGGGAGAGGGCCCTGCGTAACAGCAGCCGCGGCCAGGGAATCGGCATGACGGTTACCTTCCACTATAAACCCAGGCAGGTCAGTATGTGATCTCACATGCAGAACGTAAAATGGGTACTCGCGGTGGGAGACCAATTCGACGAGCCTATTGAGTAATTCGAACAATTTTTTGTTCGAGACCTCTTGGAGAACTGCAGATTCAGTTTGAGACACTACACCTGAAAACATACGCAGAATCTGTCACCAAATTAAAAGGTCCCGGGAATCTCTGGAATGCCCTGATGAATGCGTCCAACTCAGCAACTTGTGAAGAACCCTCCACAACAGCAACATCGGTCTCCCACTGCTGAGTCTGAGGATCCTTCCAAGTCATCACTGACTTGTGGGATGCTCCAGACGTGTCTGTGAAAACTGTCACGGCATCCAGTGGCTCCCTGCTTTGAACCTTTTTCAGAGATAATTTGAACTCTGAATTAAATAATTTGTGGGCCGGCTGATCTATTGCGATGTGCCTGGTGTAGCTGTCGAGTGCAAACTGAAGGTATTCATTAGTCTGCAGCAGTTCATCAAAGGTCTTTAATTTCAGTTGGCCCGATTCTAATTTAATTGGTATAAGTATGCATGCAAAATCACACCCTGCTAGCTCCCTGATCCTCGATCTTGCTTTTAGGATCAGTTCGGCTACCAACTCCTGTGGCCGTGTCATCCTTTTGGACCGATGATGGCTCAGAAAGACCCACTCTATGATCAAGAGCTTATCTCCTGAGCCTTGGTCCTTTAAACTGTCGTCCCAATGATGTATAATGCCATGGAGGTGTGGCAATTTTCCCAGTATTATAAATTTGAAGGGTAGGCCCGGATGGTAGCGGTGGGCCTGCCTGGCTGAAATAGCCCTTTGGATCCTCTCCAAGGCTACCTGTGCCTCTGGGGTGAGAGCCCTAGGGGAACTCAGCCCCTCTCCCCCTTTCAACAAATTGAAAAGGGGGGCCAGGTCTTCGGTCGAAATGCCCAGCCAGGGTCTCACCCAATTTAAAGACCCACACAGTTGATGGACATCCGCTAGGGTCTGGACTTTCATCCTAATAGCCAATTTTTGCGGAACAATGGTCCGCTTTGTAATTTCGAGGCCCAGGTACTTCCAAGGTGGCATCCGCTGAATCTTGTCCTGCTGGAGCTCAAACCCTGCAGCAACCAACGCATCGGTTGTCAAGTCAAGTGCATGGGCAAGTAGACTGTGGTCGGGTGCACACACGAGGATGTCGTCCATGTAATGATGGATAATGACGCCATCCCCGAGGGCTGCATGTATGGGTGACAGCAGCAAAGCAACGTACCACTGGCAGATCACAGGGCTGTTCTTCATGCCCTGAGGAAGGACCCGCCAATGGTAGTGCTTGGCTGGGGACTCACGGTTGATGGATGGAACTGTGAACACAAAGCGCAGGGCATCGTCCAGGTGAAGGGGAATTTGAAAGAAACAATCTTTTATATCTATGACAGCCAGATTCCAATTTTGTGGGAGCATTTCTGGGGAGGGCATCCCTGGCTGAAGAGACCCCATTTCGACAATTAGGTCATTGATTTGTCTGAGGTCGGTCAGGAGCCGCGACTTATCCTTATTAGGCTTCTTAATAACAAACACTGGGGAGTTCCAAGGTGACATGGTCTCCACCAGATTGCCTTTTAGCAGCTGCTCCTGAACGAGCTCATTGAGCGCCTTTAATTTTTGCTTGTTAAGTGGCCACTGCAAGACCTGTACTGGTTTATCCGACAGCCAATTCAGTTTCCAGGTCTGGCGCTCTTCAGTGGCCACTGCCTGAAAAACCTGGGGAGCCTTTGGTAGGTAAATTCTGGCTCCCCACTGGGCTAGCAGGTCTCTTCCCCAGAGAGGCTCGGTGTAATCTAAAACAAACGGGCGTATAGAAGCCAATTGCCCGTCGGGCCCCTTAATTTGCACAATGCTCTTAGATTGGTTGGCCAATTGAAGGCCCCCAACACCCGAGATTGTGCCAGCTGCGTTTTGCAAGCCCCAATGCGACGGCCACTCCCGAGAGGGAATGATCGTCACATCTGCCCCCGTGTCCAATAGACCCCTTACGATCTTTTTGTCCCCGCCCAACGAAAGTTGACAAGTCAGGCGGGGTTTCTCCCTCCCTACCAGCTGCACCGAGGCCACCGTTGGAGGCGATGACTTCTCTCCTTCCAATGGTCTTCATTTGGAACTGGAATGGCCTGGGCGATAACCTGTCCCTTAGGGAGGAAGAGTGGGGGTCGGACACAGTACAGCCCTACCACAAAACGGTCCCAGTCAGTGGTTACCAAACCCGGGATGATGTAGATGTCTCGCGGCGTGTGCTTAGTGTCCCCAACGACGGTCCACCTGCAACATCCTAGTTTCCTCCAGCGACCCAGGTGTTGCAGGTTGACAGACACCAGCTGAATGTCACTATTAGGAAGACGGAGATCCCTAGTTAGCTGCAGCCTGTAGGGGGAAACAGAGGACATGGTGTTAAGCGCAGGAGTAGCATAGTACCACAGGTTGAAGTTGTCAAGTCCGATAAATGTGTCAAGTCTGGCAAGGTGAACGGCGGCTCTCCTTTTTCTCCTCCCTCCCCACTTGATGTTATCCGGCCCACCGCATTTTTATCATAGCGCAGGGAGGGGGTGCACTCAGGGCCTAGTTTTTTGGGCCCTGATTTTCCTCTTTTTCCCGCTTCCTCCAGTACTCGAAATAATCAAGTCTCATTGGACATTGGGGCATCCAATGCCCTATCTTGCCACACAAGTGGCGGGGTGGGTGGCCGCTGATCTTCTGCCGGACCCTGGTGTTGAAGGTCCGGCGACGGGGGCAGCTTCAGCTTCGCAAAACTCCGGCTCCGGACACTCGGCAAAGGCCACAGACGATCTTTTTAGGCGCGATGACAAAGGAACCCTACTGACGACCACTTCTACCGTGGGCTGGGGACTTCGAGGGAGAGTCCTGATGGCTCTTCTGCACTCAGAATTGGCGTTGTAATACGCCATCTTTCTGAGCATACCTTCCCTCTCCCTGTCCCCGGACACCTGTGCTTCCACGAAGCGGTAGAGACGCTCGATAAAAGCCATGTAGGGTTCCTGCGCCCCCTGCCAAATCTCCTCGTCCTCCCACTGGGAGGTGACGACAGCGAGCTTGAAAAAGGCTCGCTCTGCCGCCCTGCCGGTCTCCACTAGCTGCTGCGGGAAGAGAGCCTTTGCCTGTGCTGCCCCATTTGCCCACTGCCCTTCACCCATCAGATGGTCTTCTGAAATCACCAGACCATCCGCATCATGAGACGTTGAAGGGCTCCCCCAAAGAACTGGGAGAACATCCAAGATCTCCCTCCTCCATTCGGCCACCCAGACCCTAAACTCTATGGGTCCTGTGAGACTAGAGAAGAGAGCCCTCATGTCCGCAGGCACCAGATCTCCCTGTGCAAGGGCATTACGGAGGAGCCCCCGGAAGTACTCGGACTCCCGGGTATACTCCTTCTGCGCCTTGCACAGTTCCTTGATCCGGGCCTGTGCTAAAGGCATCCATTAGGCCTGGGAACTCCCCTCTCCGCTCAGGTGGTATGTAACTGGAGCAGCTTCCAATATAGGCGCCTGCCTCGGCTTCCGGTCATCCACCCCGCCCCCTCCCGGAACACAAAGCGTGGGAACCGGAAGAAGGAGCGTGGGAACCGGAAGAGGAGGAGGTTGAGGCGGGGTCTGGCAAAGAGGCGGGATGAGGGCGTGGGCGCGGCACACCACCCCTCTCCGCCTCCTGGGTGGAGTTCGGAGGCGGAGCGAAATATGAGGGAGAAACAGGGGAGGAGTCAAGGGGCGGAACTGCAGGTGGGGCAAAAGGAGGAGTCATGGGAGGAGCTGAGGGCAGAGAAAAGGGTGGGAAGGAAGGAGGAACCGAAGGAGGGGCAACAGGAGAAGGGGTTGAGTCAGGGGGAAGGAAAGGGTTGGCACTGGGTAGGAAAGGGTTGGGGGAAGAAGAAGGAGCCCTGGCGGGAACGACCACGCGGTCGCTGCCATCTTGAGCTCCATGGGAGCCAATTTGCGAACCTTCAGCAAACCGCACGAACTTCTGAAAACCAACCGGGGACTTGGGGACTGGGACAGAGGGCGAGGGAAGAGGAGGAGCCTGGCCAGGGCTCCTCGAAGGGGGAGGCCGAGCAGGTCGAGGGGGAGCAGGGGCAGGATGGACCCCCTGCCTCTTGTCGGCCTTCAAAATCCCCCTCGAGGGCTCCTGCCTACGGGAAGAGGGTCAGGGTTGAGGGGTAGGGGCAACCGAACCAGGAGAACGTGGGGACAAACACAAACTGGAAGGACTTTTCTTCAGCTCCCCAGACGGACAGAGTGTGGCATACACTCTGCCCACCCAATATGTCACGGTGGCCAACTTAGTTTCCCCGGAGTTAACGGCCTCATCTAATTTAGCCACAACGGCTCCCCAAAACCGTGGCTGCTTCGCAAGTTCCGGGGAAACTTCAGGGAACTTTGAAAAGACCCATTTAACCAAAACCTTCAACTCCTGCTTGGGGGCCCGATAGCCACCCCCAAGCAGCAAACCTTTAACCCAATAATAAACTCCCTTCTGGGATTTTCCCAAGCCCGCACCCGTGGCACCTTCTAGGGCAGGAACTGCTGCCTATAGAAGGGTAAAATCCACTGATGGAAAAACCACCTGCCCAGAGATAAAGAAAACTTAAACACTGAGCCGCCCACCGCCGGCCCCTGCTCCCCCCACTGTCCCCAAGTCTGGGGGTTCAGCTAGAAGGAAAAAAGGATGTTGGGTGGTGAGTCCGGGCCCCAAGTCTGGGGAAGCCGGCACTCACGGGAAAGGGAAAACAAAAAATGCAAGGGAGTGAGGACTGTCCCCAAGTCGGGTGAACAGCCCTCAAGGGGAAAGGGTAGGGGGTAGGTCCCCAGAGCAGGGCATGTACTCCTAGGGAAGATTTAAAAAGGCAGGGGGGAACCCCGGAGAGTACCCAGGTCGGGGCCCGGACTTACCAATCTGATGGCAGCGGAAATGAAAACTGGGCGGTGGTCCTCGTCTCTGGGGCCGTCCTCTTTGGGTGCTGGAGGCTGTGGTCCCGATCCCCAGGGAGTGCTGCCCCTACAACAGGGCCTGCTACTGTCTGAGGTAGTCTGGCGTCCAAAGGATAGTTATAATCCAACTCCACGGGGTCCGATCAGTGGTCAATTGTCCACTTTGTGGGCCCCACGTTGGGCGCCACACTGCGCGAGGGCATATGAGGCCCAAAGTCCAGCTAGCTAGAGGGGTATCGGCTGACGCCCCCGCTGCATCTGAGGCCAGGCCCGTTGGCATCGTGGCCTCGGGCTGGGCTGGATCGCGGACTGGATTATATGCGCTGGACGAGATGAGGAAAAGGAGCGACCACTTGCTGGGGGTTAACGTCGGTTTATTGAAGGATGGCAGGTACCAACGGAGGGAGGGCACCGACCAGCAAATGGCCAGGAACAAGGGGAGAGGCGAGGTTTTAAGGGGTGGAGAAGGGAGGGAAGCCCAGCTAGCCAATGGGAAAACATATAGGGAGGTGCATAACATAACTGACATACAACCATATCCAATAAACACAAAGTTAAGGAGGAGCCCCGGGACCCCAGCCAACCACAACCCCCAGAGAGAAGAAGGTTCTCAAAAGCTGGGAGGAGCGGGGGGTGATTGACTGGGCCCAGGGAGGAGGAAAAACTTACTTATATGGTAGAATAGGGGAGGGAAAGTTACATAACTTGAGCGATTGACAACTGAGTGGGCAGGGGTAACCATAGTAACATAACTGTAAGGAGAGCTGTGTCGGGAAAACTGGGGAGGGAAGAACCATTTTGCAAGGTACTAGGGGGAACAATACATAAAATGGGGGAATATAAGAGAAACTTAAAAACGCACTACAACAAAAAATAATCCCTCAATTTTTATAAATGCAACTGTTATTTGAGGGTGCATAAATAAATTTATTAGCTGCAGACAATCTATTCCAGCACAATATTTGTTCACAATTTCCAGATGTGGTGAAAAGATCACAAAACTAAAAGTTTTCCAAAATCATGCAATTTTCTCCAATCTTACCTCAATCCTGTGTCACACAATACCCTCTTGAATACAACACAGTATGTAATTTCCCTCTAGAATGTTATGATTATTAATAGAGAATACAAAGCATGTATTTTTATCCTTAAACTTCAGCTTTAAAAAATAGTGATAATTTTGGGTTCAGCTCTGGCCATGTATAGGAAGAGAGGATAACACAACTATTATTATGACATCCAGTACTATATCTGAACAAAGCAAAATGTGCCACATTGTTCAATTTTAATACATTTCTTATTTTCTCATGAAACTGAAGTCATTCTCCTGTCATATTCAGACAGAAATATTCAGACACAAAAGAAGACACCTGCTTCATAAAAGGTCGGCTCTAGTCCTTTGTTAATTTGAGAATATAGAGATATCTTAGTATATATCTAAATATGCCCCATGGAAATTTCAGAATTTCTTTTTTTCAGTTTTCAGTCATTTCTAAAACAAGTCCTGCTAGTTTATGAATTTGAGAAAAATTTTAAAATTAATTTTCATCAATTTTGTATTGTACTGCTCTAAGTATGAAAGGTCCTGGTAAAAACCTAAGTGATATCTTTTTATACTCAGATTATATGAAGAATATCTGTGTCCTTTTCATTTTGAGGAAATATATAAATAAAATTGAAATAAAGAATGAAGTATTATAGTAAAAGTGCTATTCATGAAAAAGACAAAAACATATCACTCCAATATGCTAAAACTGAGTTTGGACTACTGCAGTTCATCAAACAGTGAAAAGAAATTATTCTTTTTGTTTTATTGACAGTAGTGTAAAGATTTTTGCAAGCTCTGTGCAATTACCTTCAGAGGCATTTTGACCCAGGAGCTGAAGAGAGTATATTTTTTTCTTCACTGAAGCAGATGCTGCATATTAAAACTCACAGGAAAAAAGATTATTTTCAGAATATTGTGTATGTCAAGTTAATTTTGCTTAGTAGAGGATTCCTAGGACTGCCATTTAGGAGCAGTCTGATAGCTTTAAAGAAGGCATTGTTACCCTGTGTTTTCAAGCACTACTGACTTAGGAATAGACAAGTGTGAGAGGAATTTTAGTATGAGGGCGAGGGAGTAAATATTATTTATAAGCTGCTAAATTTCCTGTTGTGCTGGAGAGATGGCTTCTCCAGACACTAATGCATGACCTAATGTTGCTATAAGCATCAGTATTTTCCAGATCTATTGTCCATCTGTTTACAGTCAAAGTCTAAACAGAATGCTTCTCCTAAATTTATTTAAAATGTATCAGTGATGAATTTTACAGAATTCTATGAAAGGCTAAAAAATTCAGATTTGTGAAGTGCCAAAGCATTTCAAGAAGAAAAAAATGTGCATTTTATAATCTGTGAGTTTAAGGCAGTTACTTGAGAGTTAGGCAGAGGTTCTTCAGCAGAAACAGCATTTTTAGCTAAGACCAGCACTAAATACACCCACTCAAACTGACAAGGACACTCAAAATACTTTTTTTTCCCATCTCATATTGTCTTGTATTCTATTTGGCAGAATGTTATTTTATATATAATGTCATTATATATATAAATGTAATAGTGTTATTTTATAACTGTATCATTTCTAGGACAACTGCTTTTAAATGGAAACATTTAATATCACCTTCAAAGTCATAGTAAGGCTTTAAACAGTTTTCATTTTGTAATAACCTTTCAATTATAGTGTGTTAATGGGACACTTTGCTTCAAGTGTTGACACGATAAAGCAGGAGTGAAAATAAGAAATGCATGGTTTACTTACAAGAGATGATCATTTGGCTCAGTGTGGTGTATCTTCTGGCCACTGTACCGAGTCTTTTCTTTCCCAAGGAATCCTCCTTTCTGAACTTTTCCCATTGTCAGTACGACGGTTCAGATCTGAACAAGCAGACGTTTGCACATGAAGTAGGAGCTAAGAACAAAAGAGATATTAAAGCACTCGTTGTCTTCATCCCACATCCTCCCGCTTTGAAGGAGCCATGAGAGTCCTCACTGCTCAGAGTCTCTTTAGCTATAATGTTTGTCATTTCTTCATCCAGGTTTGCATCAGAGTTTCAAAGATGAGTAAAAAGGACAAAAAAGACAACCCAATGTTGAATATATAGACATGGAAAATTTGCTGTTGTCCAAATTTTAAGCTACCATTTTATATGTTCAATAGAGCCAAAAATATCAAAAACTGCCATTAAAGTAGAAGTAAACTTGTTTAAAATGTTGCATCAGAACAGAAATTATATCTTTTGAATGTCACCCATTTCTACATTACTACAAATTTGGGTAGAGATGACAAATTCAGATAAGAAAAATGGGCTGCTTTTCCCCATCTGACTTTTTTTGATCTTTATAGGACATTTAGCACATGATGCTTTACCAAAGGTCCTTACAGATCAAACTTTCTGCGATTTAACTTAAGCTATCAACCCATCTCCACAAAGTCACTCACTCACTCCCCTCAGCAGGCTGAGAGAAATTGTTTGAAAGGTAAAAGTGAGAAGAGTATTATGGGCAAAGCAAAAGGTGCATGCACAAGCTCAACAAAATAATAAATTAATTGACTACTTCCCATAGATAGGCAGGTATTCAGTCACCTCCAGGAAAGATGAGGTCCATCACTTTGAAGAGGGACTTGGTAAGATAAGCATCATAATTCCAAGCTTACCTCCTCCCTCCTTCTGCTCACAGCTCTTGATTTTCAGCAGTTTTTCATGGGGCAGGATGTTCTTCTGGTCGCTTGGGACTGCTTGTGGCCACTTGTCCAGCTGTGTCCCTCCCAGCCCCTGTGCACACCATCTGCTGACTGGTGGGGCAGCCTGTGAATGTGCCAAATCTGTGAGAAGCAGAAAAGGTCAAATGCTGTGCAGGTACTGCTCATCAATAATAAAACATCCCTGACCTATCAATACTCTTTTCAGCAGATACCCAAACATGGAGCTATATAAGCGTCTAAGAATAAATTTGACTCTCTTCCCAACAAAACCACTACTAAACCACCACATTTCTTTCACTGTAGATAAAAATCACTGGAGAATGTTCTTTAAGATGCTTGTGCTGGAAACATATTTATTGGAAGTTGTCACAGACGTTTTTTGTGAAAAATCCTTTCTTGGGATTTTTCTCCCTTCTGAGAAGCTGTGGCCTCAGCAGCAAAGTGTAAACAATGGTTATCTGCTGCTGTGGAATGCAACAGGTGGATCCGTGATTGGTCTCCTGTGGATGTTTGGATTTACTGACCACTCACGGCAGAGCTGGGTCTCGCTCTCTGCTGAGACACAGACCTTTGTTATTCATTCTATTCTATTCTATTCTATTCTATTCTATTCTATTCTATTCTATTCTATTCTATTCTATTCTATTCTATTCTATTCTGTTCTGTTCTGTTCTGTTCCGTTCCGTTCCGTTCCGTTCCATTCCATTCCATTCCATTCTTAGCTAGCCTTCTGAGAACTTTCCTTCTATTTCTTTTAGTATGGTTATAAAGTAGTATATATATCATAAAATATAAATCAAGCCTTCTGAACATGGAGTCAACATTCTCACCTCTTTCTCTCACCCTCGAAACCCTTGTGACCGCTGTCACAGGAAGTCTTTAGGAGCCAAGTATAATACTTGATCCCTGTATTAAATATAAAAGTCAACCTGGCCCTGTAAACTATTGGTGGAAAAGTTTTACATTGTCTTCCATGATGTGTGATTAGTATTTTTTTAAATTTGACTGATAAGATCAGTGAAATTGTTTAAATTTAAAGGATTTTGAGCAGTATCTTGATTCATTTTGATATGAATATATATTTGCAGAATATATGTGTATGTGAAAGGCATGCAATATTTTTACAGAGGAGTATTTGAGTTTGTTGGAAGGCATGAGTGAATGCAACTAATCATTCATATATGAGATTATATTGTAATAATTTTGAGCCTCTACTATATTTAAGGAAGCAATATGTGAATATACTGTGATGAGCTTTAGAAATTCTGTTGTATTTGAAATGCATTAGGCCTATTCTCCACTTGCTTGCTTGCAGGATAAATGGCCTGATATTACTGAGTTTTAAAATAAATCAACCTAATATGTTCTCTTTGCAGTGTATTTCAATATTAATATATTTTTATGTCACATCTATGATTTCATGGTGCATTATCTTCTATTAAGGCTTGCAACCAATAAATGCTTTGAAAAACCCTGCAGCTTTTTCCATAGAACTGTAATAGTGCTGCTTGGAAGGGTCTTCTGGAGGTCATCATGTCCCATCTCAAACTTCAAACAAGATTGCCAATATTTGAGTAGGTAATTTATACCTTTTTTTGTAGTTGAATCTAGTAAAACCTCCAAAAAGAGATGTGTGGCCTTTTTAGAAAACCAATTCCAGTGCTATTCTGTCTTCCCTGTAGTCATAAGACATTTACTTTTTCATATTCTTAAAAGACACAAATGCTGATACGCTGATATACAAACACAGCAGCTGCCTAAACCCTTTCTCTCATTATCCTGTTCATTCAAAGTCTGTAGATTTTTATTCAAACAGCATTCCTCAACAGAAATAACAAGACTCCATAATGTTGGTCTTTCACTGTATGATCACTGAAATCACAGAACACATCAATTCTGACTTAAGATTATTTCAGGAAGTTCATAAACTTCCTTTATGGAATCCTAAAATTAATTCCCAGAATCATTACATAGGAGTCCCCAAGACAATCTGATTTTTGTACAAGTATTGACTTTGATGATTAACAGTTGCACATATCTAACAAAACTGACAAATTATTAACTTTTCAGCCTACCCTGTTAAGTACATTTCAGTGGACGGATTTCTATCAGGAGATTCTTCTTTATTCAAAAGAAATCATGCACAGTGTCATCTCAGCAAAGTTACATTGCAGACAAAAATTAAGGAAAGTTCTCCACTACAGCCATCTCCTGTATTTGGGCCTTCTTGCCTCCTGTGCCAGATCATCCCTCCCTCCCAAATTATTGCTGCTGAGCAGTTGCAGTTGGAATTCTATATCCAATTAATAGTGGTTTTGTAGCACTGTCATAAGCCATTGACATTGCAACAAAGAATAGAACACAATTACTAAGATCTCAGCAGGTTCTTGCCATCTGTTTATGGACATATGTATCTCTTTCTAATGGACATTAAGGTAAAGAGACTGCCAGTATTTCCTCAGTAATGAAAAGGAGATTAGGGGGTTGTCATACCAGAAGTTTATTAACGTATTCTTTTGACTTCTAACACTTCTATAAGGTAAACTTACTTTAAATCTGTTGTGTTACTTCTCACTTAGCTATGTGATGATGCCAATAATTCTAAATCTGTAAACTCCATGCCCCAAATTGTAGACAAAACCCTGTATTTCTACTATTGAAAATAAATTTAAAAATCCCTTTCAAAGACAATATTTGAGTTTATAACTCAGGTTGCACCTTTTTTTATCTCTGCTACTGATCTAGAATAAAAGTTTTATTTAGCAGACTAAAAAGATGTTTGCACATCCTAGGAAAATTAATCCTCTACTTTCAGGAGAACATCATGCTGTGCTTTGTTAGTGGGATGGACAAAGAATTGGCACTTAGAGTATTTCCTGCAAAAATATGAAAAATTACTAAATACTTTATATATAGGACTGGTGAGACCAGAAATGGCACTGAAATTCTGTAATATTCACTGAAATCCTAATGAGCAGCCAAAGTAAAGAGTCATTTATGAATCTGCTTCATGTTTTTCTGTTGAACTCTTCAAAATTTCTTGTAAAAGGAAAACTGTTGAAATGGAAATATCACTGTTCCACAGTCTGTGAAGAGACATATGCTGAGGTTTGGTAATAATACAGTGAGCACTTCTCAAAGGGAGAGAAATTAAAGAATGGGTTCTCCATTAAACCTTACCAGAATCACTACAGAAAATGAGCAAATTGGTTTTCAGAGAGTATTAAAGACTGATCAATAAAAAAAAATTACAAATCAGGAAAAAAGGCTGGTAACTTCATATTTTCACTTTAAATTTTCTTTCTTTTCTTTGTTTTAGAACTAAATCAAGTTTCATCCATAATTCTTTTTCTTCAGAACAAATTGCCAAATTATTTTTTATGAACTTGGTATGGGTACCATATGGCATCCTTATTGGTTTTTTTTGTGAATTCAAAATATGCAAGAGAAACAGGCAACATGAGAAAGCCTTAGCTTATTGTTGAGGGCATACAAGGTATTATAAGGTAACAAACCATTCTCTTTTGCTCAGGTTTGAAGCAGATGTTGATTCTTTCCTTATAGGTTTGCCTTGAGTGGTTCTACAGAGTCCTTAGCTGTCAAATGTTGAAGCATGTAAATTCTGACATGCGACGTGCTGAGAACATGTTGCCTTGTGCTCTGAAATTGCTTGTGAGCCCTGAAAATGTTCTGGAATTTTCTACATAGCATGCAACACAGTAAACCAATAATCAAAAAAACCCATAAAGGGTGGAAATTGCAGGGAAAATATGTTTGCATTAATTTTAATTAATTTTATAGTAGTAGTTACTAATTACTATTAATTAATAATTGTAGTAATAAAGTGGTATTTTTCTACTAGAAAAAATTATGAGATGGGGGGGGACTGAAAATGCCACAGACAGTATTTCTCATTATAACTATTCACTGGAAATTTCCCCTGATTAGTTATATTATTTATAAAAGAAAATTACTATGTTGTTAGCTTATATTGTTAATCACATGAATTTGAAAATACAGGTAATAAAAAGTTATAAATTCTGTTCCATAAAAGATTTTTTAAAAATGTGGAGATAATTATATTTCAGAAGAGTGTAAGTTTTCCTTATCTTTGTTCCAGAGCATATTTTACTTTTTTTTAAAAAGTCAAGTTACATTTAAAAACATAAACCAAACATAGTAACTTACAGTGTTGAAGTTCTAAATTAGGGATCACAGTGAGATATAACACTCAGAAATCTTAAGTTACTTAATCTTATAAGGCATGTGACATAGAAATGCATAAGACCTGCTCTGGGAGTAAACTTTTAAACAGTGGCACAAACACAGATTTTCTGTGGGTTTTTGCATGTTGATAGTAAACACACGTTACTGAGACAGTAATTATAGCTGAAACATGCACTGAAGAAACTTGCACAAAGAGCATGCAGTATAAGCCATCAGGTAATGAGGCAGGTTTTATAAACTTGATCTCCCTTGAAGGGTATTGATGCACATATCTTCAGTACCTTCTAGAGTTTAAAAATAATTTTGTCAGAGCATTTTTAACTGAATAATTCAAAAGTATTATGAAATGCTGCTTTGTGTTACATGTGAATGATGTGTCAAGAGTACCACCACAGAGGACTTTCCTTTGCCTTTGATTTCAGTAGTTGTCTGTCAAAATATACTTACTCACTCATTACATTCCTTCTACATCGTCATTTTACTGGAGAAAGGTTCTTTACTCCTTGAGTCTGATCTTTTAGAAGTCATCACATCAAGCAGATGTGATGACTCTCTCTGCCTTGTGAGACTAGAAATTTGAATTTAAATTTCTTATGGAGATTCCTTAAACCTTGGGTTAAATTTTGTGCAATTACTGTAGAGGTCATTTCAGAAAAGTAGCTTTATGATATTATAGTCTTGCAGAATACATTTAGATTTGGATTTGCTTCATGGGCTGCAGGGTAGGTGTCTGCTCCAGCGTGGTCCTTAAAGAGTTTCAGTGGGACAACCTGCTTCATCATGGACTTCTCCAAGGTGTTCAGGGCAACCTCAGCTCTGCACCTGGAGCACCTGCTCCTCCTCCTTCATCATCGTCTTGGTGTCTGAAGGACTGTTTCCCTCCTGTTTTCCTCACTTCTCTCTCTCACAGCTGCTGCACATTTTTTATCCTTTCTTACACATGCTAACGCAGAGGCGCCACCAGCGCTGCTGAGGGGGCTGTGTTGGGCCAGCATGGGCCATGTTTTGGAGACAGCTGGTGCTGGGTTTGTTCAACACAGGGGTAGCTCCTGGTGTCTCCTGACACAGGTCTTCCCTGCAACCCTCCTAGCCATCCACCTCAGAGCAAAAGCTTGCTACATAAACTCAGTTGAGAACCTGCCCTTCCCTTCTCTGTCCCCCAACTCCTGAAGATTAAGGGGATGGATATGGGTCACAAAGATGTGGCCTCTCTGGTCGGTGAACAGGTCAGTCCAGTGTAAGTGTGAGCTGCCCCTAAGGACAAGCACCATCACAGAAACACAGAGATCCCCTGTGGTGACCGTGGGTCAGGCGCTTGTGATCAGCATTGCTGCCTGGTGACACCAGGCAACATCCACGCCAGGCTGGCCGCTGAGACAGAGGGATTGCTGCCACGTGGAGCTCAAACTGGGCAGAGATTGCTCCTGTTCAGCTTTGAAGGTGATGACTCATGAGGGGCAGTGGGTTGGAGGCCACAGCAGTGCACTACTGCAAGTGGAGGGCTGGGAGTGGTGAGCGAGTAGCTTGGAACCGTTTCCAGTCCTGTCTCAAGGTGGGACAAAGATTTGCTTCAATGCAGTATTGTCCCAACTGCTCCACTCCTTTCTACATTTATGTAGGTGCAATCTCTTCTACTTGCAGGTTTTTGACTGGCAGAGTGTGTTTGAACTGTAGTAGGAATGAGAAGTAATACATTATTAATATGTAAAGTGAGAAAACAGGTGATATCATCAGAAAAATGAACAAGAATGGTCTTAGAGCTAACTGGTTGATAGAGGCAATTTTATAATGATTTAATGATTCTTTTCTTTTCTACTTTAGAGTCCTTCAGACAGTATCTGTTGAATTCCAGCATCTTTATGTAAATTACTTTTGTAAAATAATCTTAAGCCAGGCTAAATCTTGGTTTTAAGGGAAACCTAGGGCACAAAGTGCAGATCACTTCTTCAGATTAATCACATTTTCATTAACAAATTCTGTAACTGAAGTTCACTGAGAGTATGGGGAGAAAATAGCAATAAATGTTTTAGGTATTTTTTTTTATTCCCAGTAGTATTTATTACACAAATAAAACTCAGTGGATTTAAATAGTAAGATAGAGATGAATGTTAATACAGCTGCATACTGTAAAAATAAGTACTTGAATATAAAATGGCGTATAATCTGTTCCAGTAAATTATATCTGTAAATTTTAAAATGTGCTGCTTTAAATTTAATATGTAGCCGTTGCTTTCATGTCGCTACTTTTTCATACATTTTACCATTCACATTAAATATTTATACAACTCCATTTACACTAATTTGTATTCAGTGGCTTAAACCAGCTTCAAAATAGAGGTTAAGATGCCTTTTTCCAATGAGGTGACAATTGAATTTTGTTTTAAATTATTCTAAGTTCCTTAAGTGGTCGATCACTAATGTTTGTAACAACTGAATCACTAGAGAAACTTACTGTATGCAACAATGTCCTTAAAACAAATAAATAAAGTGTTAATCAGCTGAGAGCCAGGAGCTGCTACTGCCTAGTAACTTCTGTCTTTAAAAAAAGTGAGCGGTGCCTTAAGGAGCTTCTATGCCATGTTTTGTAGTGTACAAAAAAGACATGGAAGGTTTAGGCTTCTTTATTCTTCCCAAGGAGGAAATTCTGGAAATAACAAAGGTAAAGGAAATGGCATCTAAACCACTCTTACTTCACATCACGACTAAGAATAGGATTGTTCCGTAAATGTCAGTGACTTGAATTAAGCTGCACTTTAGTACTTTGGTGTAACAAGGAGAAATCTGTCATTCCAAGCAGCTTTCAAGACTGCCAGTAAATGACTGCAGGAATAGGGTTATTTTCCAATACCTGGTTGTTACAACACTGGGCAGAAAAGCCGATGTATTGCTGACCCTCCTGAGGTTACTCGGCATGTTAATGCTGAAAGACATTTTCTTGAACAATGACAGTCAGTCATGTAGCATGGAGCTCTTGTCTGAGCCATTAATTTAACTATGGAATTTTGTATTTTCTTGGGCACTTAATCCCATTTTGCTTCAGTTCCAATCTAGAGAGAATATTGGCGGCTTATTGACTTTCTATTCAGAAGTTGAAAAAGTAGTTTGCAAAAATGTAAGGAAAAGAGTACGTTAACCATAAACTACGGGATTAATTTATGGAATTATTTTCCTGGATCAGCTTGATTGACCAATGAAAGCATTAAGTTGGGGGATTTTTTTCAATTTGTCAAGGCCTCAGCTTTTGATTTTACTGTGTTGTGTCAGCTGTCATGTAGAACATCTATATTTCAATTAGGTTCCTTTTGATAGCGTGGATTTATTCTTATATGTCTTATTGCTTCAGAAGTACTAATCCTTTTCTTCTTTTTATTTAATATAATTTGTGTGAATATGATTTTTCCTTTCAAGTCTTTTCATTTTTAGAGGTGTTTTTTTTTTGCTATTCTTTGTACCTCTACCTCCTTATTCTCATTACAAAAGGGAGATTTGACAGACGAATTGCAATATATTATTTGCTTGAATTTGAGGAAAATTTTATTTTTCCTTTTGCTGTTGCATTCTGTCCCGAATGTATGCTTTTGGTAGTTGCAATTATTTTCTTAAGAGGAGAACAAGAACAAAAATGACCTCAGGGTGTGCTGTTTTGTCCGGAATTATCCTCTCAGTGTGACATTTGATGTAATACAGATGGTGCTGGAGACCTATATAGCCACAAATATGGCTATATTTTATATAGTTTTGGCTATTTATTTATTTATTAATTTCTGTTAGGAGCTGTGGAGAGATGCAGTTTTATCCTAGCATATTTTACTACACAGTTTTAACTACTGTTTCCATGGAGACTCCTTCCAGTCCAGCACTTTCACAATTGTTGGTTTTAATACACTACCAAGGAGTCAACATCTACCAATACAGAATAACAGGGAGGGAAGATAAAGACAAATTGAGTGGTGTCCAAAGGAAAGTAGGGATGAGATTTCTTTCTCAGCAGTGGGTTACAAATTTGTGCACCAAGATTAGGATTTCTGGGTTTTTCTGAATAAATAAAGAGAGAAACAAATCACATTTTACCCCTTGTGAAGTTTCCTTTAAAGAACTGTAAGCATTTTGAATTGACAGCTGCTTGACATCTTATTTCATTATCTTGTTTTGTGATCTGCAATTTAATTGGATGCCTTTGCTTTGCTTTGTGTTATTACTGAAATTGAAATTAGTTGCAAAAGGCAAGGGAGATCTATGCTCCTCCTTTTTTATAAGACAATAACAAAAATGAAGTTAGTGTGTTCTTTCCATAGAAAAATAGGAGGTAGTTTTGCCAACATTAATGCTGAAAGACATTTTCTTGAACAATGATAGTCAGTCGTGTCTAAGATATTTATTTAATCTTTCTAAGATGAAAGGAGCATTTAATGATTGACCCTGCTTTCTGTCACTACTTTATGCTGGGATCTCACAGAACATGTTTGAAAAAGCAGGGGTTTTTTGGGGTTATTTTCTAGTTTAGGCTCTCAGGGTATTTTTGTTTGTTTCATTTACAATCCTATTATGAAGGATTAGCAGCTTTACTAAAAGGCCAATAATACTTTTTTTTTGTTTTTACATTTGGGGCAGTGGGAAAGAACATGGTATGTACAGCATACTGCTGTTTTCTATGAAACCATGCCCCCTTTTTCAAACATCCTTCTACATCCTTTTCTTTGTTAAACGCATCTTTAAAAAAGAGGTGGGTTTTATGTGTATATTTTACCTGAACCTACTTTATATTCTTCAACACACATTTTTGATGGGTTTTATTTTCCTTGTCACACAAAGGATGATTGTGTGAAAATTATGCTCTTGAGAAAAGTTACTACAAATGCTTCCAAGCTTAGTTCTGTCCGATTAGCTTGCTGGTGTTGCTTGTGATTGCTCACTGGTCCCTATAAGATGTAAGCTGCAAGCTGAAAGACAAAATTAACAACCATTAGCATCTTCAGTTTTGCTGCTTTAGCACCAATTATGCACAATTTATCTGTATGCAGATAAATATCAGAGAAATTCTGATTTAATTTTAAATAGATATTAAAATTTAAACTTGAGCAGTGAGACACTAAATCTTCTGTTGTTTAAGTTAGTTAATTACATTATTTTTTAAATATTTGATTATTTCATATATATTGTGCCACATAAAAATATAAATTATTTACTGAGTTTTTTGGGGTTCAAGCTAGAAAAATATTACGTGTGCATTGCAAAATAGTAAAAAAAATAATCCACTCTGTTTTGAAACTACATACAATGTAACAGAAATTATTTAGTTATCTTTCCTCCAACTGAGTGGTAATTTAATCTTTTAAAATGAATACAGACTCATAGTTGAGGAAGAAAACCTTTCTTTTTGGCATTGTTTTAATGAAATTATTAAAATAATGAAGATAGCAGATAGGTGAATACTCCTTTACACTTTCCTGCACAAACTATTCTTAAGATTAAAATTTTCTTTTTACGTGTTCTGAAAAAAAATAGGTTAAAATATGTATTGTGCTTGTATATTTTGCATCTGATTTTACAAAACAGTACAAAAACCCCTCTTTATTAGAATAAAACATACATAGAAAGGAAGATGAAAATTGCATGAAAATAGCAGGGGTTTGGTGGGGGACACTGCTGGGACAATCTTTGAGGGACGCAGCCAGGAGATGCCCTGGAGTGGCCAGTAGCACTGAATCCACAACAGAATGCAGCTCAGCCCTTTGTTGAGAACAAAACACAGTATTTTTGGAAGTTTATATTTTTATTTCTGTGGAACAATCAGCTAAGCTCAGGAAAGAGGTACAGGGTGTGAGTGAATGGCTGTGTGAGAGTTCAACTGTAGATCAAAGCCAGCCCATCACACCACAGAAACATTTCTATCTCCTAAAATAAAACAAACAAGCAAAATAAAAATTCAAAACTAAAAGAATTCCTGAATCTGGAAAGGGCTTTATCAAAATGTTGGAAGAGGAAGACATTAGTATGGAATAAGTGATTTCTCTCATCTCTGCTCAGAAGTTCCTCTACTTTGAAGAAAGCTTATCAGATTGAATGATTTGTATTCACAAGTAGGACATCCATTAGGTCCTGCAGTGTCCAAAACATTAATGACAGGATGTTTATGGTCCCTTTCACAGTGCTGTGACTACCAGGGGACATGAGGTTTGCATTACACATACAGGTGTGTGTGGGGGAGGTTGACTCTTCTCTTTATGGCTGTACAGGTAAAAGTGCAGGAGCTCAGGATTTGTCTGAGTAAATTATTTATGTGCCCCAAACATGCAGGTCATTAAAGTACAGAACAAACACTGTCTGCTTCATATAGCATTTTATTCACTTTGGAAAAAATAGTCCATAGGACAACTTTGTTCGTGTCCTGTTTGAGTCAATTGTTTTGTATACAGTTTTATTTGTGGTTTTCATTTCTTAGATGAATGTTATTGATGTTTGGGAAACATTAGCAAGATAGAAAAAAACCCTAATTTTTAACACTGGCTTAACATTTTGATTTACAATGTGGTGTTTTTAATACTTATTTGAATTTTCCCTATGTCCTTGGAAATAATAATGTTTTCAAAAGTTTTCAAGTGCATGAAGAGAGTATTTTTGTGTCATTCTAAGAATTCTGATGTGGTACATCTACAATTAGGGCAATAATTCTTCTTCTTGCTTCAAACCATGTAAAACACTAAAAATTTGGAAGCACCTATACACAGTTGCATAATTCTAATCTGAAGCTGCTTTAAGTCATTCAATTTTGATGAAGAATGAAGAAATGTTTTTTGTCCTTCCACATGGAAATACTATGGATGTAGTTTTGTAGTTGGAATTGGCTTCTTTCTTCAACATGTACGTACAACCTTTCCAAACCAGGCTGACATAAATGCGCAACACCCTTTAAAATAAGATTTGATAATTTACTGGAAAGAGGGAATTTGTATCCCATCAGTAACACAATCTTCCAATTTCCTTTGGAGAGTGTGGAATAAAAAAGAAAAAGAAATGCAGAGCATGACTGCAGTGAAAAATGGATGAGAAGTATTATCTAGTGCAAACTGGTCTGCAATATTTCCTTTATTTCTAGATAATATAGCCCAGAATAAGCGAGGAACTTGCATTTAGATTTTTTTTAAATAAGCTGTTTTACAGGATAGAGAGATAATTCTATTATTTGGGACAGAATGAAAAATATTATGATTCTGCGCTGTATTCTAATTCATGGGCCAAATGCATATTCAGTCCCAATCTTCTGGCCCTCAGAGGTGGTAGAATAATAGAATTCTCAACTAGCCAGTTTATGACCCATCTCATAGACCTGCATCCAGTCTGTATTTTGCAACATTGTTCACAAGAAGCCATGGTAAATGGTGTGGGACGCTTCAACAAAGGCCAGACAAGCAGCATTCACCGCTCCTCTCATGCCTGCGGGACGTGTCGCTGTGTTGTACAGTGTGACCAGGTCAGTCTGGAATGACTTTCCTTTGGTAAATCTGCTTTAGCTTTTCCTAATCCTGTTTTGTTTGACTTGTAATACTTTCTAAGAGGACTCTCTCCATTATTTTCCTAAGGACTGAGTTAAGACTAATGGGTCTCTAGTTTTGGGTTTTTTTTTTTCTGAGTTCTCTTTTGTGCCCTTTTCAGTAGGTATATTTATCATCTTCCAGTCATCACCCAGATGTTCCCTGATTTCCACAACTTTGCAGATATCCAGACAGTGATCTGACCAGACAGTGGCCATAGACGGAACCATTTTTTTTTCCTGTGACACAGAGACTGCATTTAGGGGGAGGCAGTGCCTCAGAACCAGGAGGGTTCAGTGTGGGTACCCCTCAGCCCCAGGGGGTGCAAAAAATGGGGGTGACAGATGCCCCGAAGGAGAGACTGTGCCCTTTTTAGGAGTGAGACAAGGCAGCCTTGAAAGACAACCCCAGAAGCAGCTCTGGTCCATGCACAGTGGTGAGAGCACTGGGCATGGAAGGAAGGTGTCACGATGGCAAAGGATTTTCTGGGCGGTGCTGAGTGACATGGAAGCACACGAGGTTACAACTGTGTTTGCGGGGAAAGCCGATGGTGCAAGAAGGACTCCTCTCCTCTTGATGAACTGAAGATTGAGTATTCTAAAGGGTGGTGCCGGACTGAGAGTTGGTGATTTGGGGGAATGTATTGCATTGGGAAATCTGGTGGGGGGAGGAGGAGGAAAATGCTTTTGTAAGGTTTTTATTTTCCTTGTGGTTTTTTTCCCTCTTCTTTTCTTGTAGTTTAGTTAATAAAGTTTTCTTTATTTCTAAGCAGGAGCCTGCTTTGCTTATTCCTGGTCACATCTCACAGCAGACTCCAGGGAGAGGGTATTCTCATGGGGGCACTGGCATTGTGCCAGGGTCAAACCATGACACCTGGCCACACAAAGTCGGCCACTTGCCTTGACACCATAAGTGTGTGTGGGTTGAGCACTTGCAAAAGGCTGCAGAGCGGCCCTTGCTCCGCTGCTGCTGGGTCAGCACAGAATTCCTGTGGTTGCTTGATCCTGTGGTGGGGATACAGCTGTGTCAGGGAAACCAGTCAAAGAAGGTACTGAGAGCCTCTGCCTGGCCAGCATTCCCAGCCAATATTTTGACAGAGCTGTTTTGTATTGAGACAGTGTCTTTCCTGTGCTTCTGCCTATTGCTTAAGGGCCCTTTCTTACTCTTGAAATCTTTGGCCAGTTTTTTCCTAGCTGAGACTTCCTAAAAAATGAGTTTTGTCTTATTCTCAGAAAGAGTGCTAATAAATTTTTTTGTTTGTTCAAATGGTAGGCTTTCAGCTATTCATGGAATTAAAAAAGTAATTTCTTTTCTGTTTCTTCTGAAAAACAACTTCTTTTTGTTTTTGCATTACAAAGAATTTATTTTCATGTTTTTCCTTCAAGCTTTCATTAATTCTCAGTTTTGAATACTAATCAATGTTCATTGTAAATTTTAAATATATATGTTGAGATACTGTATGCTATCACAAGACAACTGATTTCACTATGAAAGTGTCGCAGGTGTGATCAAGTATATTTTTAATACGTTCTACTCCACTCACAGTTGCTTTATTTTTTTGTTTCATATTTGTTTTTCCTAGTAATAGAAAAATAGAAAAATTAAATTAATTCCTCTGCTACTCTATTGGAGATCTATAGGGTTTCAAAAACTTGAAATAGTTAATGTCTGTAAAAAAAATTTTTTTAAATTACTAAATTACTGTGCCATTACCCAGTTACTGAGAGGACTTGGCTTTCAATTTTCAGTACTTCTAAAGCAAGGCTTTTATGAGAGATACATCTTGTCAATTATTTTTATTTTATTTTTTGATTTTTCTTACTGCAACAGTAGTACATTATAACAACCTGAATAAGATATAGAGTGCTGAACAAGAACTCTCTTCACAAACACCATGTTTCACTGAAACTAATCCTACTCAGTAGCAATAAACTTGATATATTTTATATATTTTTATAGTCCCTTTTCAGTGTTACTATTGGGAAAATTAATCTAAATTTCAAAGCAAAATGAGTAAATATTGAAAGATAATTTGAGTTAGATTCAGCTTTTTTATTAGGAAAATTAAATTAACTTTATAGTTAAAGCAGTAATTCTACAGTTAAAACAATATCTTCTTATAAGTCACTTAGATCTAAGATGTGCAACGAAAAAACGTAAAGTTGCATGTTTGATTATTTACTTACTGATATTTTACTAAGCTTACTGGTGAACAGCACTAAGATTGAGTTTCAAAACTGTTTTATTTATATTTATTTTAAAAACATTTATTTTTTGAAGAGCTTTTAATGCTTTTAACTCTTTTACATATATTAAGCACAACATGTTTAAAATGTTTTAATTGGACATAACAAAATATTTTCAAAGAAATGAAATATCAGCAAGATAAGTGTTTGGTACTTCAAATATTATGGAATATTGATTTTGACTCCAGCAAGTTAAAATAGTATTGATGTATTTAAAAAAATCTCTTTGTTTCTTTATGAACCCTGCATAGATTTGCTGCTCAGAGACATAAATGTAGGAAGTTATCACAGTGAAATCTCTTTAATGTTCTTAGCTGCACATACAGACAGAGCCATTTTAAAGGTAATTGCTATGTTGCAGTTATTTAATATCCTGTTCATAAATTAGGCAACACTAACCCATATTTCTTCTTGTTCTTTTCTTGCTTTACACTTTTTTCTTAGCTTTTAATGTATTATTTTCACCATATCTGTTTCATAAAAAATGACAAGCTCTTTCTGATGGCATAGTGCAGCTCAATGACAGAATGATCACAATAAGCAGAATTGAATAAAAATAGGGTATGTAGATCAAAAATGTTAGCTCAGAAATTTAAAAGTAGTTCAACTTTTAGACAGTTTGTTAAAATATAGTTCTTGTTTGAATAAGGCATGGTAAAATTTAAAAGATTTTAGCAGACAGCATTTGTGAAAAAGAAAGATTTGCAGATTAGAGTTCCTTTAGATGAAAAAGTAATTCACTCTGTATCTGGAAAAGTGAACCATTCAGTTTCTGATGGTGGAATTTACCATCTGTGTCATCAACACATGCTGATGAATTGGGGGGGTTGACACTTTGACACTAATACAGTGAAATTTCCATGTATCAATATGATTAAATTTCCAATAATACATGATTTCTAACTGAGCATTCACTTCCAGAAACTTGTTATTTAAGAAAGAGCAGCATGATTTTCTTGAAATGTGTCCCACTGTAATTTCCTGCCACCTTTTGCAGTTTTAGTTCCTGATCTGAGGTCCCAGGAAATTGTTTGATATGTTAATTTCTTTCTTTGGATGCCTGACATTTTAGCTCTTATATCTTTCAGATTCTGTGCTACTTTAGTGTGTAGTTCTGAGCTTTCTGTTAAGAGGTGGTAGGCTCTCTTCACACAGTAGATAGACAAAACAGTTCCTTTCCTACCTTGGGACCAAGGAAAACCGACCCCAAGAGCACAAACAGCTGTGTACTGAGGAGAGACAAACAGGAAGGATGGGACTTCATAAGCTAAAGCTTATGAATTGTAATTGGACAATTAACTCCAATATACAAATGGACCAAAACTTATAAAAGTGAGAGACCTCATGACTGGTCATCCATTTTGCGACCATTTTGGGTTCATCTTCTTGTAGCCCTGGCTGGGCTCTTGTACTGCCCAAAGTGTATCCATTAAGCCCTTTTAGTAAATGTCTACTTTATTCTCTTTAACTCTGTCTAGCCTCTGTTCCAAGTCAGCCTTCTCAAGGCATGACTTCAGTGAATGACATTTAGTTTACAAAACAGTTCAGGCTTATGAAGTGTTTCCAAATTTGCTTATTACCCTCAAAGATTTCTCTTTTCTTTTACTTACCATCAAATAAATTAAGGCACATATTGGAACTTTTAAAAATATAGAACAGTAACATGAAATTCTTATGCATTGAGGAAGGACTAGTATATAACATAGATCTGCTCATTCAGTCTATAAGAGCAGCAGACTTCTGTTAGAGAATAATTAATTTTGAATGAATGTTTGTTAATGGTATTAAGAGGCTTTGCCAAGTACAGAATCTCTGTGCAGAGGGCACTAAAGGATAGCCTCAGCCATAACTATACCACAACAGAAGTTCTTCACAGCTGGCATATCAGAGCAGTCCCTCTCTGGAATGCTGCATCCAAAACCATCTGAATGAGGCAGTTCCTCCTCTTACTGCTGTGGCTCTTGTTGCTCCTTTTAGGCCTGCTAAACACAGAGTGCACTTTCCTCGTCATGTCTCCTGTTCTTTCATTTCCATTCTGCTTTTTTTAATATATAGAAAAAAATCTGGAGGGAGTACCTTGGGAGTTTTCATTTATGTTTAGAGTCCCTATGTGTCTTGCAAGCAAATACTATTCACATTTGTGTCAAAAAGCTGGTTAAAATTAGCTTTCCTAATTTGTAATTGCCATAGTGATTCATATAAAGAAAGCTCAAAATGATGCTCCTAGTGCAGTGGAAAAGTTTCAGTTGTGTATAAGGCATTAAAATGTTCCTCATTTGAATTGAACACTCTTAAGTTTCAGTGTCACTGTCTTCTGAAAACTAATTTCCTTGTAATGTGAGTCTCTGGGATCAAGAATTAATAAGGGTGGGGGTTTTTTTGCTTTTTGTAAATACAATAGCATCTTGTGTCTCTATGAGGATCAGAAACCTCTAGTAGGAATTCTGCTACAGAATCAAGAGGCATTTTTGCTCCAAAATCCTGAAGACCCATTATAAAATTTGCCATCTGATTTAAATATGCTCATAATCATAATTTCTATCATCCTTTCTCACAATGCTCTTCTCTTTTTAATTACTCTTTTGCTTTGTGAATTATTTTTAGCTGTGGTAGCAAGTGTGCTTTCTTTGCTATATAAAATCTTACAAAACAGCAGGAATCTTCTGTCTCAGTGTGTCAGGGAAAACCTGTCTTGAAAAGGCACCATTTAGAGTGTATGACACTAACAAGGCAACCAAAGAGAAAAATATTTTCTTAGTATATTTGCTTCTGAGCAACCGATAAACTAGTTTCTCATAGCCAGTTTTCAAAATGGCTGTTAGAACATATTAAATGTTAGTGACACGAGCTATATATTAGGGCAGAGAGAAAGGTTCATGTTGATCTAAGTTACCTCTTTTGTTCCCTGGATTTTCTCAGAAGGCTGAATCATTTCCTTTTTCCCAATGACTGATTTATTACCTGTTCCTTCCCTGTTAAAATCACACAAATTATGTGATTCTTTTATTGCATTTGTAGGGCATATTTTTTAATTGCTTCTTTTTGAATTGCTTTAACTTTTTAAACAGCCTGTTCCTCAAGCCTTTTTGTTCATTACATTGTGGTACAAGTCAAGTAATGTATGGTCTTTCCCCCTAACACTTGATTTTATCTCTTTTTTTTTAAACTATCATCTCAGAATTACTTTACTATTTAAAAATTCTATTTCTTCTTATGTTATTACCATTGTAAAGGTTATTATTTCCTTTGACAGAACAAAACAATTCTGTAGTGTCCCAAGATGACCATGTGTGATTTAGCTGACTAAGATTTGTACTGTTTCTTCAAAGTACCCTCTTTTTTTTCCCTTTTGAAATGTTCACGTCAGAGCTATTGCAAAATTAAAATAATCAAAAGCCTGAAGCCAAGGTAGACAACATGCATTGCTGTCCCCTCGTCAATCCATCCTGCCGTGCCATCACTGAAGGCTTTCAGATTGGACAAGCATGTTTTGCCCCTTTGTGAGTCCTGGTAAAGCCAGCTACCCTTGATCACCTTCTTTTCTTTCCCATGCTTGGTGGTGACATCCAGAATGATGTCATTTTTACATCATTTAGATGTCACCTTTCCAGGGGTGGAGGTGATGTTTACTGTTTCCCGGTAGCTTCCCGAGTCCTCCTTTCCCTTTTGGAAGATGAGTAACACTGGCTTTTCTCCATCCATCAGGAAACTCTCCTGTTCTCCATGATTTCTCAAAGATGATGGAGAGTGGCCTAGCAACAACCTCTGCCCACTCCCTCAGCACCTGTGGGTGCATCCCATCGGGTACCATGGGTTTACGAGTGTTAAGTCCATCTAACCATCCTCTCACGCAGCCTTCTGTGACCAAGGGCACATTGGCCTTTCCCCAGCCTTTCTCTCTCAGCAGTCTGAGAGTTTTTTAGGGCCCATAGTGAGGACTGAGGCAAAGAAGGCATTCAGTGATTCTGCCTTCCCTGTGTCTTCCATCACCAGAACACCCATTTGATTCAGCAATGGCCCCAATTGGAAAAATGCCCACTTACTCTGTGATATCTGTAAGATTTTTACATATTCCCCATTTCATTGAATACTGGAAAATGAACAAAAAGTATGTTTGGGGTTTTTCTCAAGTCTATAAATAGATTGATTAGGCAGTGAAGAGGAAATTGAGAATTTTTTTTCCCTGATAAGATTTACAGAGAAAAATGCTTGACAAACTCTTAATTTCACAAACCTTTGAGTAACAACACTTTCAGAAACTGCAGTGTGGTAACACTTGATCCATTTCAACTACAGTTATTGCATTAATTATTCAGAAATCTGCATCCAATGATCATTATATCTTTAGTACCTTATGTTGGTTTTTTAGTGTTTTTTGTTTTGTCAGAAAATTAATACTGAGCTAAAAAATATCTGCTTCCAGACACTAGTTAAGACATTCAGTGGTCTTGCACTTACACAAGAACATTAGACTCACCTGATTTTTTAGTGGGCTTAGAAATCCTAAGCAATATTATTAAATAATGCCAACTTTTAAAATATAAGAGGTACATAGGATAAAGCAAAAGAATAAAAGCATATAAATGGATCTTCTGTTGACAGAAAATTTATGTGAGTTAAATTAATAATTACTCTTTCAATATATATGAAGATGAGATTTCTGTCAAAAAGAAAAAAATATTTCCATGGGTTATTTTTTTTGTTTTGAAGGAAGTAAGGACTTTAGCTTTTAATAGCAGTGTTTGAAGATCCCCTTGCTATGACATTTGCTTTAAAATGTTTTTCTCAGAGATGAATTCAGACCTTTAAACTCCAATGCCAAGCTCTCTGGTGCACAGTTTATGAGGCCATTTAATCAAAGACACTTTAAGATTTTTTTCCATAGTGTTTACTACTGCTGCATTTTCTTGAAAACTTTTCTCAATGAACCACTGTTTAAAATTTATAAACATGTAATCACAGTCAAGAATATGCCAAACAACTTTGGCATTGAAGTATTGAAGTACTTCAATTTGAAGTATTCAGGTGGTGTATCCTAATACTTTAGAGGAATTTATGACACATTTAATATATGGTGTTCTTTTTAAATACATATATGGTAACTTAAGTTAAAATGGTGCAACCCAGTGTTTATAGCCAGATGTAAACACTTTGGATCATTTTCACATTTCAAAAACTGACCTCTGTAAGTATTTACCATTTATATATTTATTTTAAAACTTACCATGATAATACTTTTTGCATGAAGCAGGCAGTCTTGTATAAGTGATTGACCTGACACATAATTTGAATTTACTACTCATTAGTTTTGTATCAGGGTATAAGAAGGCAAGCTCATCCAAGTGGTAAAGGAGGCAGAAGCCCCAGATTATTTACTGCATCTGAATTGCACATGAAGCTCGTAGCAATGCCTTTCAAACATCTGTTTGTAGCAGTTTATAACCCTTCTGATTTATTTTCAATGGGTAGTTTATGATTATGGTTTGGAAATCTTTGTTCAATAAGTAAGGAAGTGAAGGGCAGGGAACCAAACATTTCTGCAAGTGAGAGATCTGCTGCTATGTACTGTCTCCCAGGTGTGCTGTAAGAGAAGGATACACACAAAAATTTGATGGAGGGAGAGAGAAATAAATGTTGTGATAAATATCTTGCAGTTATAGCAGCAGCTGGGAAGAAAATTAATGAGAGTCAGATTTTTATTTATTTTAACAGTGCAAGCATATTCACAGAAGTTTTCTAATGATTAATTTATCCGCAATGCATAAAGCATATATTAAGTAGCAGATTAGGTGCCAGTTCTCATGTCACATACAGTTATTTTCTCATTAGGCTTGTGATTCTCCCTAACAAAGAATTTTTCATACTCTGACATAAATCTTAACATACCAAAAAATTTACTTCTTTAAGCAGTAAAAGCGTGAGCTTGAGATTACTCATTTTTTTCTGCCTGTACTTAGTAAGTAAAGATTTTCTTTGGGAAATTATCTTAAAATATTTAATTAATTAAGATTAACATTTTTTTCTTTTCTGCAAATGCTAAAAAATAACTATCAAATATGTAATTGTTTTTATGCAAATGCTATAACATATAGGATACATGCATCTGACTACAATGTACAGAGGTTTGAAATTTAAATTAAACATCATGACCTCTGTGGAGAACAGACATTCCAGGGGTTTATTTAAGTGTTTCATAAGAAATCTGATTTTGTTTTGAAGTACAGAAACTAATACAAAACAGACATTAAAATTCATTCATTGAATAAAATTATGACACTAAACCAAAATACTATACTTTATTAAAATATGTGTGGATCTTTCTCTACAGATGCTCTAAGTAACAAATGAAACTAGGCTTTTACAAAATAATAGCAACAGAGATTTTATGTGTACAAGGCATTGGGAAAAAGAAGTCTTGGGAAAAGATAATACATTCAGTTTTGCCTCAAAACAGTGTCTTGGAAGTAGAGAATTATGTTGCAGAAATAAATCTGATGATTTCTCCATGGCTATGACCTGCAAGTTAGAAACTTTAGATGCCATCTTTGCATCAACTCCAGTGACAATAGAGTGGTAAACAACAGGAGAGATTGATTGCACGAAGATCTCATTATGCTCACTGTGCTGTATCTCTTATTTTATATGTGAGTTTTGTTCAATTTCTTCTACAGAGCACAGTTTTGGATATATCTCACAACCACCCAGAAACTGAAAAAAACACCCAAACAAACAAATAAGAATGATTTTACTTATTGCACCTGAAATGCCCTATTTAATAAATATATTAAAATCCCTGTGGGTAGATTTCCTGTTCAGAAGCCATGAGTGTAATTCAAAAATGCATCTGAGTTGGGAAAAAGTTCATTAAGAATGAGTTGTCTATGGCTTTAAAAAGATTTGTGAGTAATTTAATACATCCCATTTATTCAATAGGATGTTAAGAAGTCATGTGAAAAGAAATGGAGAATTCATAACAGTTGAGAGAAAATAAAGAAAATGAAAGGCCAAACCTACCAAATAAATAGTCCAGTATGCTTCTTTCCATAGGAAAAAAAAATATTTCCATTTTTCTCCAAGGAGCTAATTAAATGACCATGTGGGTTTTCACAATTATTACCTGAAATACTCTGTCCTGTATGTTTGAGCCTTTAGCCTGGCTTTTCTGTGTTTAATAATGTTTCTGAAAGTATATTTAAATGTTTTAATGAAGCATCTTGATTCAGAAGCTGATCCACCACTGTACCACGAGGTTCCTGTGTTACAGAGACAGAATGGCTGAGGTTGGCAGAGACCTTCTGAGATCTCCTGGTCCAAGCCTTATGTTTTAGGCAGGGTTAGTCTGAGCAAGCTGCTGTTCTCTCCAAGATACCCTTCTTTTTTCTAGAAAAAAAATTAAATGAATGCTTGGGGTTAAAATGGCTACTCCTTTGGGCGAGATAAGTTTGGAATATATTCCACCTCCAGTCATCACTTGTGCCAGTTTGCTGGCAGTTAAACTAATGGCTTGGTAGAGAGATCTTTCAGGCTGTTCCACGGAGATTTATGTGGACCATACTGCGCTGGGAAGTTTAAACAGTAAATCTACTATGTAGTGAAGAAACAACAGAAACTGGGAAAGGGGAAAGAAAGTAAAAGAACCATGAAACTGTGTACCCAGAGAGGGTAGGAATTCCTCTAGTGAGGGGAAAGCAGAATGAAGAATTATCAAAAGCTAACAGCATCATTACAGACGCTGAAGTTTCCCACCTTCCCCTTAATTTTGTTCTACTTTCTGCTCAGTTTCTCACAGTGTTCTGGGACTGTAAACAATACTTTATAATAGTGCTTACAAGTGATATGTCTCTAACAGAGATATCTGTAGCAACCTTAAATTGTAGTAACCTGCGTTCAATCTGGTCTATAAAATACCAGTCTAATTCACCATTAATATTGTTTTCAGTACACTATTTTCTTTATTTGAGTGTGTTTATTATCTCTGGAAAAGGCCTGCAAAAATTTCCTGAATTAATGAAAATGAAGAAACTTTGCAAGAAAGCTGGGACCTTCTTAATTATTGCATGTTTAGCATAAGATATTCTTAAAGAACTGCTGGCACTTTGAATAAATTTTGAGTCTTAATGGCATCTTCATGAATATAAATGTAGAAGCACTGCAGGGAACTTTATCACTGCTTCAGATCAAGTTGTTCTTTCCATGCATTTTACCATAGTGGTCACAAAATGCAAGTTTTCTCAAAATCAGTTCTGGGTCACTTTTGATTTGATTTTGTGTTAAGAAAATAAATTCTAGGTACCTTTTAAAATGGTTGTTTGTTCCCTTTTTGTTATTGTGAAACATTATTAAATATTTTCTAATTTGCAAATACAATAACCCCCTCTCTTCCATAGTATTGATGAGAATTATCACTTTCCAAGTGTCTTACTGGGAACACATATATTTAAACTGATAATACTCTCAATTTTTTCAGCATCTCAGAGGGTAGAGTTAGATTAGATCTTATAAAAATATTCTTTACTGTGAGAATTGTGAGGCACTGAAACAGGTTACCCAGAGAATTTGTGGATGCCCTATCCCTAGAATTTTTGAAAGTGATTTTGATTAACCAGATCTTCTGGAAGATGCCTCTGTCTATGGCGCAGGGGCTGGAACTAGATGATTTTTAATGTCCCTTCCAACACAAAACATTCTATCATTCCATGATTTGCATTTCTTGATGTTGTACCTACAAATTTTACACTAAATTGAAAACCATGTCTCTCTTGTAATGCTCTGTATTTAGTATGAAAATCTAAAACCTCGATGGTCAACCTTGAAAGTGAAGTACACAAGAAGTGGCAGTAATGTTTTTTTGTACCAAATCATAAATCATCCTAGAATAGACTATGACTAAAAAGTTCTTTAGCATGCCAATGCCAATTATGCATTTTTTAAATCCAGGTGATATGGAATTCCATCCTGCCAATAAATTAAATATCCAAACCAAAGCCTCTGGTGCTCTTACAAATGTGGTTTTGTTTGCTATGATATCTTCTGTACTTACAATGGTGTTGCAACTAATTTTGTCTCAACTGTTAGTTCCCGAATTATGTGGGTGTTGTGCAAATATCCTGCCCAGTTACTATAAGCAGAAGCCATTGCTAGACAAACATGTTGGTTCCTTACATGTCCACCATATGATACAAAAGAACATAACTAACACTACTTTTGTAAGTTGTCATTATTTAATCCACAGAAATCTATAAATATGTTCAGGCCCTTATTGTGCTGGCATGAACTAAATTAATTGCAAACTGATTTATCAGCTGAGACTTTCAGATGTTGTGTCACAAAGTTGAAAGATCCTGGGGAGAAGTCCTGGTACAGAAAGAACTGACTATTCACGGGCATTTTCATATCCAAAAAGGAGTTAACTGAGAAGTTAAAATGCTAGTGAACAAAGAACACCAGAAAAAAGTGGTGTAGACACCTACATCCATATTCTAAGCCTTTGTATCTCAGTTTGTAATTTTTAAAACTGATTTTTTGGTTCTTATTTATGGCCAATAACGTGGAAAAATTGGGAGATCCAAGTTCTGTAAATATCAGAACTTCAATTCAGCAGTTAATCTGTTCTCATTATGGGTTTATTGCATAATTTATTTGTTAAAAATTCAGACAAATTTAATCTCTGGGAAATTTAACAGTCAAAACACGTACAATCTAGATCACTACCCAATTCTTATTGCTGAATTTAGGTCACAAATTAGTAACATCTAAGTGCCAGCAGATGAAATTCTGTCTTTATGACTTGTTTGGTAACCTCAGTAAATATTATGTAAATTTAAAAAATCAATAAGGAATTTTGTTTTATTGTGAGAAAAACTGGATTGTCTTGTAAAACTGATCTGTACATACAGGTAATTTGCTGTTATTGCAAATTGAGTTTTCCTTTGCAGTATAAAGACCAAAACCCAGCGCCTTGATATTTAATGTCTTAGCTTCTCTCAGAATAATCAGTAGTTGCAGCATCTAAGAATTTTGAACATCTAGGCACAAAGGATTTGTTTTGTACTAGTAAACACAACTGCTCCAGTCAGCTACTGTGTTCCTATGAATTAATTTTGTGTGACTAAATTTGTGCAGTGTGCATAAGACCAACCTTTTTTTCGATTAAGAATTAATATAGCAATGTATGTGACTAAATACTTAGGCATGGAGCACAAGACTTGAGTACTTACACTAACTTCAGTGAACCCCTCGGAATGTTTCATATGTGTGCATTCTGGAAAGTAAAGGGAAAGTTCTCACTGACTTAAAATAAGAGGAGCCTGCGAAGTGTGTTGCTATACTGAATTTCATACCTATGCAGTGGGTAGCGCTTAGGAAGTAAATATATTCCAACATCATAAATATTTTATATTGTGGGCTAGAAGAAAAATAGAGAAGTACTTTCTTTTTCCCTCATTTTATTTTGGTTTGAAAACTCTTCACTTTTGTCTGCTGCTCTTCCACCTATTAGTGTACTGTTAGGCAGAAGGTCCAAAGGAACAATGAGCTAGGAGACAAACTGTGAAAGAAAAAGACTTGAGTTTGCTTGGTTTTCAAAATGATCAAAAATTTCCTAATTGATTTTTCTAAGAAAAGTGATGTTCTGGATTTCTGAGCTTGCAGAAGAGTATTTAACAGGTGTAGCATGAAAAGTAGTTATTATTCTGTCTTTGAGGGTAATGCAGAATAAGATGTCCTACATGACTGTAGGACTGAGTCATGACTGACATAGGCTCTACAATGTTATTGCATGTAGATTGTAGGGTGCAGCTCTACTTGAACATGATAAAAATCCATGGTTTAATGTACTTATTTTATTGTACCTTTTGTCATGAAGTTTTAATCACTGGGTATGGCACTCCTTTCTGTGCTTCTGTTTCATAGATGTGAGAAGAGTAAGACCACTGTCAGATGGATAGTGCAGTACCAAGACATTTTGACTGCATTTCAGCTGTGTTTGGGTGACAGCAGACCGTGCTCATTTGGTTCTAGGCTCTGCCTGTGCATAGCAGCTGTAGCAAAGACAACTTGAGTTACTGCGCAGAAAGTGCAGTTAGAAAGAGACTTGGAAATCAGGCGACCTCAGCAGCTGTATCGGTTTCAAAGGCCTGGCCCAGACAGAAATTTCAACGAGACATTTTAGAATGAGAAGATAAACATGTCTTTAAAAAATTCAAGCAGAAAGCAATCCTTGAAGGTTAGAAGAACCAAATGGTTGCCTATTGCAGGGCAAAGAATTCAGTAAAACTCAAAAAAATTGAAGTCAAATACACATAATCATAAAAAACAGCAGGACTTGTCATGTGGTCTCTAAGAAGCTTAACTGAACACACTGAAGTATCAAATTTCTTCACACCAGAAGCAGTGAAATGAAGCACTTGAAAGAACACTGGTGATCTTACACCATTCATCTTTCTCATTAATTTAGGCTGCAGGGAAACAATTGATGAAGGAACTAAGCCTAGACATAATTGCTACTGATCCTGACTGCTGTTGTGAAGTCCTCATGAAGACAGGGAATCAATAGGACCCACTTTAGGATTTTCAGTCTCCAACTGATTCTTGCAAAAGAAGGGGCAATTAATATCCATTATCTTCTAATAAAATATATCTCTTTTGCTCTTAATCTATTATTATTGAAGAGGGATCTCCCAGGCTCTGTTTTGTATGTAACTGATACCTGTGATTTCCTGCTAGTTTTCAGACTCCTTAGGGCTGGGGGTTTTTTAACCATATTAGAAAGGTGCTTCAAAGAGCCCAGACATACAGAAATATTATGTCCTAGCCCTTCAAACTATTCTTAACATTGCAAAGTTGTCAGTATCAAATAGATTAATGACTGCTTGTGCCTGATGGCAGAGGATAACATTTGAAGTATGGGGCCACTATGTAAGGTGTCATTTCATTCAGATGAAAACCCTACACTATCAAGAAAATTGTCACTATTTTCATAAGACTAAAAATGCTTATAGCAACTTTGGCAGCTCTTCAGGTCTCAAAGGCTAGCTGGTATGATATGCCTTTCACAAACAATGAATTTTTCCATGTTCAAGAGGATCATTGAGCCTTTGAGAAAAGGTAGATAGAGGATTTTAGCATCTCTATCTGATATTTTCTACCTCTATCAAACATGTGGATAAGTAATGTTGTACTTATTTTCTCTCACAGTTTATAGTATGTACAATAACAGAGCTTCTACCAGTTTTTTAGACAGGACTCGACAACTATGAGACACAGTGAGTAGGATTATGGGTCTTGATTTCTCATCTGAGGCATTAATAAAGAATTTTGCTAAATTATGAATGAACCTCAATCATCCTGATGTTAATCTACAGTCTTTGTTATAGAAGTTTAATTTTTCAATAGTATTTCATGTTTTAAAAATTAGAGTGAAAAAGAATGTGTGAAATCTTTGTGGTTCTAAACAAGCAGGTAGATGCCATGACCCCAGTCTGCATCCTAAAAACTTCTTTTGGCCACTAGAATCCCCAAATCTTTTTGACTTTACAAAAACAAAGAATTAGCTGCCTATCTTTTGAGCAAGGTTTTTTGAGCACCATAAAATAGGCATTTCCCATGCCTGTCTCAAGCTCACAGACTATTAATCTTTCTCTCTAAATGTCTGCTGTGTTGAGCTTTGGAAAGCCACAATGGGTATAAGTACTGAGCCCAACAGCCTTTCTGCTAAATAGATTTTATGGGTTGTAGGAGATAGGTTAAAAATATTGCCTTGCTCACGGATGCTTGAATGAGCTTCTATCTCTCAGGAATGTGTCTTATCCATGACTATGAGAATACTTTCTGTGATGTGCTTAAGCATGATATAATTTAATATTTATGAATACATTAATGGTGAGTGCATTTGTGTGTCTGGGTTTACTGTAATTCCTAGTTTAAAAAATATCTGAGTAATCAAAGGTCAGTTGTGTAGGTTTCAAGTCTTTTACGTACATTATAATGCCCACATTTATTCTTCAAGCACTACATTAGGACAGGACTCCATAAATCAGACTTGAAAACCATTCTTGCTTCAGAGCACATGCCTGAAAAGAAAGTGAAAAACTGACTGTGTACCAAAATACTTTTCCTAGACTTTAGTCTTGCAGCATCCCAATTCTACATTACGCATGAGTAAACTGGTTTTAGTTAACTTAAAGGTAAACTGCTTAATTAAACCTACTTGATATTTGAACTTTCATAATTGCTGTTCTGTCCCCTGTCCATTTTTCATATCAAATCATCACTTTATCTAGAAATATTTCAAAATACCTAATTTTCAAGTATTTTATAAAGTAGGTGGAAAATTGAGGCCTCTAAAAGAATGAATAGCAATGTTTCTTCTGCATGAATCTTATTCCAACTGATGATGACGAGTACTCATCCGAAGGACTGTCTTCCTTTCAAAAGTTGTGGTGCCTCCTAAAGTAAATCTCAAAGTAAATAAATTTTGGTTTTGAGAAAAATATTTACTTCTTGAGGTGTGATAGCATTTTGTGGGGAGCTTTAGTTCAGATACCTGTTCTTCATTATGAATTAGCCTATCTTTCCAAAGATGAGTTTTTTAGACAGTCTCACCTCTCTGTAGATATTTGCAAAACCATGTATTTCATGATGTCCAGAGAAAATGTCCTTGTTTAGTGAAGAGGAATGATTCGACAAACCACAGCACCTACAGGACACAGGATAATGCAGCTTTCACACAGATATCACCAGATATAACAGATTTTCTTCATCACAAACATTTGATATGTTTTACACTATTGAGTAGCTATTTTTCAGTTTTCGTCTAATAATACACATCAGTAAAACAAGTATATGCTGATTTTATGTACGTTTGCTACTAGAAGGCTAAATTTTTACAATGAGTAAAAGGTTATCTCCAAAGGCTACATCAGATTTTGATATGCAAGACTGAGAAAAGCAAAATACAAAAGGTAATTACAACACAATTAATGTTGAGGTGGTATTTACAGACTAGACAAAGAAACTCCAGTGACTAAATTGCATTCTGTGGCCTGCAGGTAGTGAGATGTCAAGCTGCTTATTCAAATTCATCCCTAGCTACCCTATCCTGTGGTAAAATTGCTGCTTTTAGTACTCACAAGATTCTCCAAAAATTGCTAGTGTTCTTGTCTTTTATTAATATAATGAAGGAACATATAATGTTCAAATGAAAGAATTTATTGCAATTTCTTTTTTAAAATAATTAAATAATTATTGTGAAATAATTATCTTTTTGAAGTTTTCGAGCGAAACCTCGTTGTAATCATGGTTGTTTTTTCCCTTTTAGATATATTAGAATTCATGCAGACATTTTTTCTGGCTGTTCTAGGATTAAATGTCCTGAGAGCAGCAGATGCTCAAAGTGATCAGGGGAGGTATCCCACCTTTCCCTGGTGGGAAAAGCCGTCTCAGCTGGAGGAGCACAGCCTCATGCAGCACCACAGCACCTTGTGCGGCCTGCTCTTTAACAGACTGCAGACTACAAGGAAATGTTGAAAACTTTCACAGATACACAAATACTTTATCTCAGAGCAGATGTATGGTCAGATCTGCTGTCCTTTTAAAAGGAACAAGATCTACTATTGGAGTATGAATTCCAATATTACCAGGTATATTGTGCCTGGGCCAGTCTGACCCTTGCTGCTGGGCCAAAGGCGGCAACTGTGGTGTATCACCCCAGAGACACCTTTAGCTTGCTGGATGCTGCAGCTGGGCACTGAACAAGTCCAGGCTTATAAGAAACTCAGTTTACCTCAGGAGGGAAGGCTTCAGGCTAGGGTGAGGAGGAAAGGAGACGGATTGTGCCAGCGGGTTAATATCCAGAGTTTTATTCCATGGTCACAGAGGTCTAAATCTTGGTAACAGCTCCAACAGAATCGCGACCGCATGGTCTGATTGACTTTTTAAGCTCTGGGATAGGGGAGGAGAAGGGACAGGTGAGCCACCAACCAGGTGGCAGGGCAGGGTCTCAAGGGACGAGGGACACCTAGACAGGCCAATGATCCCCAGGCCTGAAGGGCATCCTTTGAAAGTGAGGAACCACACCCCGAACCACAGGAGGCCTTGCTGTAATGTTAATCCTGATTGACAGAACTCACTCGGCAAGGGGGCGAGGGGGAAGGGAGAGAGGTAGTGCCACACCTGGGAAGTACTAGGAAGTAAAACAGGAAGCTGCAACACACTGCAACAATCTACAAGGAATTCACAGGAAAATCACTTCCACCAGAGGCTTCTGAACCATCTTCCTTTGGATTTGTCCTTGGGGTTAGCTGAATTTGAGGGAAAGCAGCTAAACCTCAAGACATTTAAGTGCCATAGTTTAGAGAGCTGCAGATATTATATTAGCTGCACAGCACAGCTAATATACTTTCTAAAATATTTGTATTAAATATTTATGGGCTTCCTTTTTGACATTTGAATTGCCTTGGGAAAAAATCTAAATTAATCTATATTCACTCTATGAAATATTATAAAACTTAAAAGTATTTTAGTTATAATTAGCTGGATATCCAAATATCATTTTGAATTTCAACATCTATCAGATTCCTTTGCAAATGTTGTTGCAAAACATTCATGAAACAAATTTGTAAAGGCTTCCTTTCAACAATTCATAAGACTGAATGGCTACTTCTGGCTGACCCAAATCAATCTATGCAATTAGCATAATCTAGCCCAAGAAATGGGTGACAACTGAATTTTCATCTGTGTCACTTCAGACACTTCAGACTTCGGACCCTAGAACAGGATTTAAAACATGATTTGCTACAAATATGACACAGTAGCAGGAGTCAGATCAGGCACAGTACTAACATTATGAAAAAACAAGTATGACAACTCTTTCTAAACTAGTGTTTAAAGCAAGATATTGCTCACTGAGCAAATTTATGAACACAGTTAAATTAGGACTCTCTAGGTATGAAACCATTGGAGAAATTCTGTATTACATAATTTTAGAAAATTAATCAATTTTGACAGCTGTGATAGCATGGCTGTGCTGAAAAGTTGAAAGAGGAAGTGCAAATATCTCAGATGTTTTTGAAACAAAACAGATATATAAGGATTTAATGGAAATTAGAAGAGAACAAAACTCTCAAAAATGTGTGCACAGAAAGGGCAGTGTCTGGCTGGAGGTCTTCTGGTGATGGATTTGTTTGTTTTATCATACATCTTGCTGTCTGTTTATTCCATCTTTCTATCCTGAAGGTTTCCAATGTGTGAAATTGAAATACATACTTCTACATAGTTTTGTAAACAGCTTTGCACAGTCCTTAGACATATGGAAGTGCCAGGTATCTGCTATCTTTTTGTCCGTAGATCATATCAGAATAGATACACCTCCTTTTTTTATGACAGAAGTTTATAAATCACATTCAAAAACACCCCTTCAATAAATATTCATATCACAAGAATTATGACTACTTCAGTTGAGAGCAAAGTTACATTTGCTATCCTAGGGGAGCTAAGAAAGACCTACACACCTAAGTCTATTCTGAATAAGTAATATACTGTGATGTATTACATGTTTTATTCTCTAGACCTCTCAAATGTACAAGCTCTTCTTTTTTCTCTCTATAAAGATGTACCAGCTATGCATATGGATATTCCAACTTTTTTTGTTCAAAAGCTGTCATTTTGCCCTTCAGCAATTTGTGTTGAAAACCAAACCATGGTCGAGAAATTCACGCATTTTGTTAAAAAAATCAGCAGTTTTCCTTTAGAAATTTACTGTACTGTCACACACGTGGTTATTCATTTTCCCCCTGCATTTAGAGAAACTCAGTGTCCAAGCACATTTTTTGAGGAGTTTCTGGCTCGCAAATGATAGTCTGCAGAATGCTCACTAGTGGTCAGGGAAGACCTGGTATGTCCTGTGGTTTTAGTCATAATTAAAAATCACTTAAATCATCATTGGAATGTCACTTAAATCCTAAAAGTGGGAAAATCCATACTTGGAAAAATCAGGTGTCTGCAGAAGTAATCCTGCCCACGGACTTCCTGAAAAACATGGGAGAATTATTTTACCTGGTTTTATGACTTCAAATCCATTAGATAATAACATTTACACTAGTTTCAGCTGAAGTTCTAATAAAGAGTCTGCTTTTGTCTACTTCTCAGAACAAGCTATCTTTTTGTATTTATTTGTTTCAAACCTGTTTGTTTCTTCCAAAGAGTTTATCTAAAGCTTTGTGCAACCTATACACTAGTTTTCAAAGTACACTTTTCAGCTTTGGGCTTGTCCATACTGTGCTATACTGTGTGAAAAAGCTATAAAAAGTCAAGATTTAAAATTTTACATTATTCAGAGGAAGGACCATAATTTGCTGCTCATGCATAAAAATTGGTGTGGCCTAATTATTGGAAAGCTGTTTTATTCTAGCTAAATATTCTGTCTGGATATAATCACTCATGTGTGCTTAAATACACATATTGAATTTTCCAGTATAAAAATTTTGTTTGAAAAAAAAAGAGAAGTCTTGAAGCTTGAAGTTATACAACTTATTATAAGATCTTTCTATCCCTTTATTACACTTTTACAAATGTTCTGGTTAAAAAAATAAAACCAAACAAATGTATATACATATAATCCCACAGACAATGTGAAACCATGGAACTGCTAATTTCAGTGTTTTCTGCTAACTTTTATTCAAGATTCCTGTGACCTTTATTTGTATTGGCAGAGGAGATTTGCAGTATAGGTTATGGTACTGGTGAAAGAATATTTACTGTGCTTTTCCTTATCAACAGTGTGAATGATTAGCCACAGGTCATACAAAGGCATGGAGATGCAAAAGGACAAGACTGATCATAGGTAAATTCATGTGAACAGCAGCTTGCAGCTCATTAGAGAAACTTAATGGGATTTATCAAGCGACAGTGAGTAATTCATGCTAGCAAAGAGCATTAGGATTCATGCACAATGCTGAGTGAAAGCTGCTTAATAAAAGTTAAACATGATTTCCTCCATGGCCATTAAAAGAGATGGTGACTATGTTTGGGGCTGGATTTTCAAAGTCGCTGTCTTTATATTTTCTTTTCACATTATTTTTTACTTTGCAGATTATGAGAATTTGACTTTGAAAGCCTTCCTTTTAATTTTAAGATCTCCTGTAACTTCCTTATATTATTTTTTCCCACCTCCTATCTATAAATTGAGACAATTTGTTTTTGTAGTCAAAAGCCCAGGAAAAATTCTTCTGTGATGTGATATTACTAAAAGATATTTGCTTCATTGATATCTTTTCCAAATTAAGGATCAGTGAGATATATTATCCTTGTGTAATGGGTAAATGCTGTTATATTTTCACTGCTACTATTCATTGTGTTAAATCCATATTTCAGTCTGAAAGAGAAAGGTGTGTATGCTGTATTTTAAAGCTGTTGATTTAATTGCATTATTTTGTTTTGCAAGGTTCTTTGCTACCTATTGCATCCTGAAAAATGGGATTCATCTTCTGGTTTAACTAATTCTATCTTGCGGTAAGATACTTAACAAAAATAATGTAGTTGGCTGAAATATCTCCTAAAATATGAACTTTGGGGATTTATTTGTTTGGCTGGTTTCTGGTAGGTTTGGTGTGGGAGGGACCTGGTAGGATTTTATTATTTGTTTGAGTTTGTTTGTTTGTTCATTTGTTTGCTTACTTGCCTGTTCTGAGGGCAGGGATAGATAATCAGCACATTTGATCTGATAATTTTGTCTGGACTGTAAAAGGAGAGGTAAATTGAGTGATACATTGAGTGATAAATCCACAAACTCTAAGGTAGAGTGCTATTAATTTTAAGCAGCAAAGAACATTGAGAAAAAATAAGATCTCTTATCAAAGGAATTTTTTCCATGCCGCAGTGCCTGAGAATGGCTCTAAAGCATGGGAGTTAACTAGACTGAAAATGGTGGCAAGTTGTTACAAATTTTTAAATTATTATTTTTTCATAAGAGAATGCACCAGTATTTTGAATACTGTAACTGCCTATATGAATTTACAAAAATTAACACAATGCGCATAGGTTCTCATAACTAATTTTGAACAAAGTCTAATATATGGATAAGTCAAAATTGAGTCTTTTCCATTACCATCATCCTTTGCAATCACTGAGGAGTGCCTACATAACCTGGTTTTAATTTCTTTAGCCCAAAGGTGTTTGTTCTTCTGTCAGTCAAACACATTTTCTCTTACAAGACAACACCATCCAATCCAAACATTGGTAACAATCTTGAAATTAATTTCATCAATTAATTCCAAAGTTACATTCAACACCACAAATACAGCTTTAGATTATTTCTTCCTACTAGAATAATAGGGTCAATAGACTTATCTTTGTGTCTGCTCCCTTGCATCCTTTTCTAGCACAGCATGAGAACATAAAACAGCTGGAGACACACACATAACTAAGCAGCCATCCATTTAATATCTGGCCTTATTCCTTCCTCTCTGTGCAGAGTAAACCCTAAGCCTTTTTAAAATGCTCATTTGAACTGGCTTAACCTTAGAAATAGAGGGGCACCCACAGTCCACATAAAATTTATGTGATTATGGCTTAAACAATTCTCCCTTTCAAATGTTCTGAAGCTCTCATGATTAAATCAGAATCAATGATTCTTCAGATGTTAATCTTATAAATCAGATTTATATTTGAACGGACCTAAACACTGACTATTTATAAAGAGCTATTTATTGAACTTGCATTTGAGGCACAATAAAAGGAAGTTATACCAGAACAATCCTTCAACTTCATCAACAATAAACCTTTCTCAAACTTTTAATAGAATTCTGACTGTCATTATGACAGAGCACCAATATATTGGCTAAAGCAATAATGTGAAATACAATTGTCAGAAGGTATATAAGATTATTTTTATCAAGCATTCTAGGTCTCAGTGTTTTGACATTTAATACTTCAAAATTAGGACTGTCAGTTGTGTTAATCATTTTGGAAGTAGCTCATCCTGCCATATAAAGCTTTTAAAATTAATTCCTAATACTCTTACAAAAGACTGATCCTCATATATTAAAATATGTTATTAAAATGTATGTGTGTATTAAAATTGTTTTGATGAATTCAAAGGTATATTTGTTCCTACTCCAAGCCCAGAAAATACTTATTTTAACAGGTTACACAAAGACAACATCAACCACACCAACTCCCTTTAGCAGTTATCCTCTATTGCCTCTGCCTCAGCTATCATGTGTATGAAATAGTATTCTTCATTTTTTATACCCTGATGATAATTTATTTACATCATAGGAGCATTTGAGTATGCTGGTGTAACTATAAATGTGAAGAAAAACACAGTCTCTTTCTTTAAAAAGAACTCTTAAAAACCAAAATATCTGACATAGGCAACAGCATCAACAGCAACAGTAATTGTAAAGTCAATACATATAAAAAAGTAAATAAGTGAGGAAGCTAAAACATCAGTATAATTAGCCAGCTTCACTGCACATTTCTAGTAACAGTTGTTTAGTTCTCCTTTTCTGTGCTAAGCCTCTGTACAGATTATATTCTCAGTCACATCTTATATTAGTTGATAAATTCCTGGAGCCCCAAGATGTTGTTTGTTCCCAGAGATGAGAAAGTACATGATCTGATGATCTGCCTTCTGCATGAATTTAGGAATAAGGTTTACGGTGTTTTCTTTTCATTATCCTTTACTGTTATCAGGCATTTTTGACAACATGTTTACTTTTTTATCCTGCTTGTATAAAGAACTTATATTTGCTAGTGGTATACAAACATAAATGGTTCTTACCACACATATTGTTCCAGCAGAACTAGTAAAATTTTTACTTCAAATGATTGTCAAAAATACTATCACAGATCTTGACATATCTTGAAATACAAATAGTAATAGTTTTCCCATTTTTCTCAACATCAGTGATTGAAAAATAGTACTGTAATGAAAACTGATCTCAAGCAATGGAATAGAGACACTAGAGTATAAAACAGCAGTTTCTTTCTGCTCAGATCTCCTAATCAAAGGACAATAATTTTAATACATGGAATTTGGGTCTCAGATGGAAAGATTTTTCTGTTTGCAAAGAACCAACAGAACAGTACAGAGTACAGAACAGGAAAGAGAATCAGCCTAATTTACTTCAACAAAGACCTCCAGACAGAGTCGCTGTATTTCCAATTCACCTAAGTATCAAAAAATATAAAGCTAGACTCAGAGCAGGTGAGAGAGTCTCAGGAGTCTCAAAAGTGTCAGAGTCCTCTTCTTTCATTCCTAGTTACAATCCATTAAATACTAACTTTTCCAAAGAAGCCCAGTAAGGGCTTTTCAACCTGTACAAGTATGTATTTCTAAAATAAGTTACTCCAATATTATAGCATCCATTGAAGATGCAATCCCTCATGCTATAACTAGGTTATTATAAAAACCCTGTATATTTATTTATCTTTCCTGTCAAGTTGGATGGCATATGGATAGATGCTCTTCTCGTAACTTTTCTTCTACATAAACTCCAAAACAGAAAATACGGCAAACTCTCCCACATGCACTGACAGGCCAAAGTTAACATTAATGGAATAAAATGAAATAACCACACTGAGACTTAGAAATTCTGAAGTGAATTGGTTTTGAATATTCAGATGTTTTCTGTACCCTTAAGTTATGGAAAACAGACAATTTGCCTGTAGTTCACTCATTATCTCTCTGAACAAATAATTAGTTAACTATTCAAATGAAAATATGTGGAAAAATATGAAAGAAAATACTGTCTTAATAAAATTGGTAAATGCTCATCTTTGAAATTTCATGTTGCAAAAAGTGGTAGAAGAAGATGTTTCAGAGATATATTTTCTTCTCCTGAAAATTTTAATGGTAATCTGAAGATGTAATATGATCATCATCATCGTCGTCATTAGTATTAGTATTACTACTAGTATTAGTACGAGTATGAGTATTAGTATTATTCTATAGCATTGTATTATTGGACAGACAGATTTTTCAGGTCTTTGCAGAGCCAGTCTAGAAACACAGTCATTGTTGCTCCTGTGATTCTTGGGTCAGAGGAGGGGAGTGCAATCATTAATTAGGGAATAGGCCAGACAATTAACAACAGCACCTTTCTGTAATGGGCTGTAAAAAGTTTGAATGTTAAATTTCTGTAATTTGAAAAAGCCTTAATCAAAAGATGTGTTTTGTTTGCAGTGTGAAGAAGATGATTTGTCTGAATGAGTAGAATATGAATGTTTAATTTTCATGTTACTTCTGCTGGTTTATTTTTATTGAAGTACACGGCAGTTTAATTATATTTATAGTTAGAATTAGAATTAGAATTAAAAATTACTCAGCTAAAAGTAACTTTTTTCTAGCTGTTTTTTTTAATTGAACTAGAAAACTAAGTATTTAAAATAAACCACTTCTAGTATTAGGAGAATAAGTATTAACTTGGAGTTATAAATAATTTTTATAAATTTGGGGGTGTTCTTATATTTTCTCCTGCCAAAAAACTAAAACAGATTTTTTTTTTTCTTAGAAAAAGAGAAGGAAAGATGGAGAAAATTTTGCTTTCCTCCAAGAAAGTAATTTCAGTTTTTTCCCTTCATTTCCTCAGAGGATTTCTGGGAGGTCTAAGGATAAATTAAAGTGCTCCTCATTCCTTATAAATAATTCCCCAGAACTTAAAAGGGGGTTTAGGTTGTCCAGATGGGAGGACGTTTTCTACATGTTATTATTTAAATCCTGCATTATAAAGTGGTTTACATTTTTAACCATGCATACATATTCAGTTTCAGAATCTCTATTAAAACTAGTAAGAACCAACAGACCAAATACTAACTTGTGAAGTGGTTGTAACATTTCATGTACAAAAATATTCAGCAGTTAATTATAGTTGGCTAATTAATAGAGGCATAAAAAATAAGTTAAAAACCTTTATTTTTTTCTCAATTTTTGTGATACTGCCATTTCACTGTTTTTTCAGTCTGACAAGTTCACTATTATAAAAAGGCCACTGCACACACTTCGAACATTTAGAGGGTATGTCTGCTAAAGAAGCATAGGGAGTATAAACTAATTCTGATTTTCCAAGAATCCACTTGAATCAAATATTTGGTTTAGAGATATAAGAATATGGGTATAAGTGAGAAGAGGTAAACAAAAATGTTGTAAGACTGGTAATACTACCCCTGTATCAACTTCCATCTGGTGTCTCCAAAGTATATAGATTATTCAGGGATGCTGCTTATACTGGAGACTAATATTGGGGATTAAGGTTTTTCCTTTCAGGCACTGTTATAAATTATTCATTCTTTAATTATGCTTTAAAAATATATTTACGCTGTAAAAATACTAATTGCAGTTCAGTCCAGTGGAAGCTAGATATTAAGTAGGCTTATTCTTCACACCCCCTTGTCACCTTCATTAGTACAGCATGAGATAATGTTCATTTTAAATTAGCATGCATCCTGAGCTATGATACTGTGGCACAGTGATGAGGCCACAGCTTTCAAAATTTTTCTAACTGCCTCCAGTGTACCTTTGGTCACCAAATGAATCTCAGCTACCATTAACTTGAATAAATCTTCTTTCTAATATCAAATACGACTGTCATGTCAAAATAGAAAACCAAATAATCAAAAGAAAAGCTTACCCCCAAAAAATCCCTTTTTTAACTGGTTTGAAACTTTTTCTAGTAGAGGTTATGAATTGCTTTTTCCAGTTAGAGCATTAGTATGTTGAAAGAGACATTATTTCTTCCTACCTAATACATCCCACAGAACACACAGGTATCTTTGTGATTTGTTTATCATCTTTAGTGCTGCAGCAGTTCTGCTAGCATGACAAGAAAAACAGAGGGGTAAACTAATAGGGCCAAACAGTACTGTTCAATTTCTTTATCATTGGAGGCAAGTTGATAATAGCCAGTGGCATTTGCTTAGCTGTATTTCAGGGCAATGCTGGGGGGGGTTGGGTTGTTGTTTTGTTTGTTTGTTTTGTTTTGTCTTGTTTATTTGGTTTTTTCGTTTGGTTTGGCTTTGGTTTATGTTTGTTTGGTGTGGTTTGGTTTTTGTTTTCTTTGATTTCTTTCTTGATTTAGGTTTTTTTTTATTATTATTATTATTATTTATACTGACGTAATTCTGGCTTTAAATTTTTGAGATGCTTGAGCATCACTAACTTGTGTTACCATCTCTGGTGTCATGTGATGAGAGGGCTAAGACTTATCTCATATGACTGTTATTTGGCTTAAGCTTAAATCTATGTAAAATCAATTATAAATAAATTTTATTGAGATTATTTGGGGCAGAGCAGACCTGAGGCTAAAAGCATTGTAAAAACCCACCCATTTTGTCATAGCTTATTTTTTATATATTTTATGCTGCTTTATTTTACTGTACAAGGCTCATGAAGACCATGAACTAAGAGTATTTAACTACAGAAAAACACTTGTGTTTACATGGCATTAATGCATTTTAAGTGTATACAGCATTACGGAAGCAGACACTAACAAAATTGCTAATTTGACAACTCATTAACAGTAAAAAAATATTAAGTCTTCTTTACAGTTCTGTCAGCTACCTTGTGTCAATAATTTCAATAATTAAACATCTAACAGTCACTAATGCTGCATTATTCCTTACAAATGTCATAAGCTTTATATAATTGCAATTGCAATTGCTGAGTGCTTTTAATTTTACTGTTTTGACAGTTTATAAGCTTTCTAACAGTGTTACTAACAAGGACTTTACACTTGAAACTTCTGGTTTACCATTTCCCTTGTTGTTTCCCTTATCATTTAGCACAACTAAGCCTTGTCGTTAAACCAAATATCCTTTCCTAATTATTCACTCAGTGCCTTGCTGGCAAAGGAATAATTTCTGTCACAACTGCAAAAAGTTTGATTGCTGTGCAATATTACAACAATCTGTCCAGGTTCTGCACATATACTTCAAATTCTGTCATGCCTGCCTTGCTCTGGGAAATAAACCTTTCTTCTGGAGATAAATCTTAAGTACTCTTGAAACAAGTGGTTTATGTATTTATTTAATGGTGTTTTTCAAGCTCTGAGAAGTTAACATTCATGTAGTCTGAAATATTAACTAAACATTATGACACTAAAGTCCTGTAAACCTGAATAGATGTCTGTTAAGTAGAACATGCAGTGAAAATATACATTCACAAACTACATAAATGTCAGCTAACTTAAAATCTGTAAAACAGGCTTCTGGTTATGTTGAGTTAATCTTCTAGATTTCTCTTGTTCTAGTTTCTCATACAAGACTGTTTAGCATTAAGATGAATCTTCTACACAGTACAAGATTATGAAAAAGTTTTGGTCTTATTACTTGCTATCCTGCTCTATTATTAATTAGAAATAAATTAAATTAAATTTACTCAAGTGAAGTCTATTTTGACTGTGGCAGCAATTCATAAGCAATCTTCTGGTCAATATCTCGACCCGCAAGTCTTTTCACTGCATTTTGTAACTTTGTCCTTCAGAGGAGAGAGAGTGAAAGAGCAGCTTGGTAAGCACCTGAAAACCAGCTGAGTTCCATGTCCCACTCTTGTCAAAACTGGTGGGCCAATTTTTCCATTTGCAAAAACAGATAAAAGGTTTTGTTTGCCAATGAACCTCTGAGACCAATTCCTACTTTTTGGGCAATACCAAATACCTGCCAACGCCTACTATTGCTGTCTTTGCTAAAGATTGAAAAAAGTTAGTAAGCTCTCCAATGCTTCAAGGAGGAAATTATAAGCTACTTTGTTTTGTTTGCTCTTAATGACATTCCTGAGACTATTTGGTTAAAATCTTGGTTCCTTTTTAGCTCTAATTGAGATTAAGTGATAAGCAATGGCTAAAGCGGTGTGGCCCAGGAATTCCATTAAAAAAATGGGTTTCCCCTTTTCCATTGTTTTTGAGGTCAGATTTTCATCTATACTGAGGTATTCTAATATTTTCCTAACAAGTGAGGAAATTCTGAATTGTCTGATTTGCACTCTCTGGGTCAAGTGCAGAGAGACTTTTAAGCTCTTTGTTTATCTTAGTGACAGAAATTGCACCAAGACTGGTTTACCTCCTAGTAGAGGCTGAGCCACTTATTCTGCTTGGAATTCAACTCCTTGGTTGAAAAATGGAGAAAACCTTCACTGTTCCAAAAGACGTTTAAAAGTTACATGTGGTGAGGTGTAAACTAAACAACTTTGTGGATACAATTTGTGACAGTGACTATATAGACTACCAGTGAACAGTGAATTGGTATTGGTTTGCTGTAAGGGAGGTTCTTATCATCCCGTGCGATTATGCAGATTCTTTTAGAAGCAGATTAATCTACAGAGCATGTAAAAGTAATTGTACTTTTTCCATGGCAGAAAGTAAAACAGATCCATTCAGAGTTGCTTTTCTTCTAGTTTGTTGGTTTTGATATGGAATTTGGCAAAGAGAAATGTTAAAATGCATTTCATAGAATCATAGAATCAAGAATGGTTTGGGTTGGAAGAGGTCTTAAAGACCATCTAGTTCCAACTCCCTTGCAGGGATGGGCAGGGACATCCTTCACTATACCAGGTCGCTCAAAATCACATCAAACCTTCTCTTGAAATTTTTCAGAGGTATAGCATCCACAATATATTTCCTGCCCTCACCATCCTCACTGTAAAGAACTTTTTCCTCATATGGAATTTCAGCCCACCCTCTTTCAGTTTGAATCCATCCCCCCTTGTCCTGTCTCTACACGTTTCTGTAAATTGTCCCTCTCCACCTTTCTTTTTTGCTCCCTCCATGTGCTGGAAGGCTGCAATGAGGTCATCCCAAAGCCTGTTCTTCTCCAGGCTGGACAATCCCAATTCTCTCATCCTTTCAACACAGGAGAGGTGCTCCATCCCTCTGATATATCCCTCTGTATATCTGGACTCACCCCAACAGGGCTCCTGTGCTGGGAACCCCAGAGCTGGATGCAGTACTCCAGGTAGGATCTCTTTAATTGGCTTCATTTGGACTTTCAGTTAATGAGAATTTCTCTTAAAGAAAAAGTGCTGAACATTAAATCTAGAGTGCATGAGATATACAGGACTCCTGACTTCACTGCTATCCTAGTGGACACAAGGACTCTGTATTCTTTGGTGTAGTACTTTCCCATTGGCCCTCTCAAAATTCTGCTAAAGACTGGGCTCCTGAAGATAGGTAATAAAAAAATATCAGCATCTTCCCTTTATTTAGTAGAATTAGCCTCTGAATGTGTTAATTCCTTGCTTAAACTGTGCTTATACTGATGAATATTCAGACTTCATAAATCATATTGTAGAATAGTAGGGATTTAAGTGATAGCTTAACTTAAACTGCACATTAAACTTGCAAAAGAAATATAAATATTTCATTATATGCTGCACTGAATGTACTTAAGTAATGTGTCTTCCTATTTAAAGTCAAAACAAATGAACAATTTAATGCTGAACTGTGCCAATGCTTATTAGACATTGGTGAACAAGTGTTTGAAAGGAAATGGGAGTATTTAAACAGAAACCATATTTACAAATACAGAAAACTATTTCTGCTATTCTGCAAGTGGAGATTTAATGCAGCTATGCAGCCTGTTTATTAAATACCACATTGTGACCTCCACTAGTCTTCACTAGAATACAGTAAAAAGTACAATCACTCTTTTTTTTTTGCCAAGAAGGGTAGAAAAGAATTCAAAGAGTTCATCCACTCAAATTCTGCTGTATAGAGCCATTACAGCTGAACTGGCAATGTGAATCTGTCCAGAGAAGACCTGATGTAATTTATTGCTTTATAGATAGACAAATAGATAGTGGATAGATAGATAGATAGATAGATAGATAGATAGATAGATAGATAGATAGATAGATAGATAGATAGATATAGATAGAAACAGTGGATTCATTTAAATGGTTAGAATTTGATAATGAGTCAGCAATAGAATAAAATTCAATTGTCAAGCAATCTAATTTACACCAAAGTAAATGTCCAAAATCAGACTTTTTCCTGCTGTTTTTATTATAAAGTAAGCTCCGGAAGGCAGGTTAGAGCAGACTCTGGAGGCAGCATGTAGTCTACCATGTAGGTGAAAAGTGTAGCAGAAGAAAGGCAATCGCACCCCTACCAAGCTGTCTTTGAGCAGTGTGGCTCTGCTTTTCTTCTCTGCATTTTATGGCTGTCATCACCTTTCTGTCCTTTTGCCCTCAGTCATGGGGCCCATTTCCATCCACCTTTACTGTTTCGCTGAAGGGTGAGCATTTGTTGTAGGAGTTCTACTATGAAATGAGTTTTTTATGAATGTGTTCTCAACTGATTTTTCCTGAGCTTTTTTGGTTTGGAGGGGCAGGAGGGGAGGTTTGTTTGTTTGGTTAGTTGGTTTTTGATTGATTGTTTGATAAAAAGTCCTGTTTTCCTGTGTGGACCAATTCTGCATGTCTGTTTGAAGTAGTCTTTCTGCAGGTAGACATGTTTGGTTTTAGCAGAAATAAGTCACAAAATAAATTCCCAATGTTATACAGCATAATTAAAATTTCCCTGAACTGAGAAACTTGTGGTAGTGAACAGTGTTTTTTAGGAGTGTTCTTCCTCACAAGTCTGATGAGAATAGAATTTGTCATGCAGTTCAATGTTGCTAAGTAAATATTCATTTTATTGTTTTGATAAACCACCATCTGACTTGCTTTTTTTTCATGCAAAGTAGTGTAATTATGTGTTATCTTTGCAAATATGCAGAATGTTAATTAGGCAGCATTGTTCTGAATGCCCACTTCACAACATTGTCTTTGGTTTTATACTGATTTCAGTTAACAAAGTAATATTTTCATGTGATGCTAATACTGAAGGAAAATTTGCATGTTTTTTTTTCTTGTGATTCATTTAGAAAATGTTAAAAAACATTCAGAGTTATTCACAATTATACATCTGAGTAACTAGAAAAATGGTCAGTTGTTTGAGGTAATCATTTTGCCTTGGTCTTTGGAAGACCTCATTCAAAGTGGAGCATTTAAAATCATTGCTACAGAAGACTGTCCAATCTTTGTTGTAAAGAGCAATTTGACAAACTAGTATCATGCATTTAGAAAATTAGCTTGCATCTTGGAGTGGCTCTGAAAGACCATTTTAGCTCTATATTTTATAAAAAGAGGTCACAAGATACTGCTATCTTTAGTCACCATATCTTTATACATGCTGTTTTTCTCTTTTGCAAAACAAAATCTATTTAAAGCATGTGTTAGGTTTTATTTGTCTCCAAGTGGAAAGAGGAAAGCTAAAGCTTAACGAGGTTAAAACTAATTTTAAAAAAAGCAAAAGGGTCACAGAGGAATGAAAATCAGATTAAGCTCTGAAGCAGCAGGAGGAATCAGCAGCCACAGCCATATCGTGAAGTGCCATAATGAGTGGTGACAAACAAAAAATAGTCTCCAAGAGTAGTGAATGACCCCAAGACTTTTACTGAAGTGCTGTAGGAGGATGCTTTAGAATGACAATTTGTAAGTGTCATATCCTAAATTATAAGGATTTTCATAACGAGAGCCTAGTTTTAAAAAGCAACAGGAACTGGATCCCTTGAAAGATATTTGCTACTTTCTCAGAAATATTAACAAGGAAAAAAATTTAAACACTGAAAAAGCCCTTGTCCTCGTTTTTTCCTTCACATTTTTGTCTTCGTAAGGAACTTTGTACTAGCACAGTTGGATGTCTCTGCAGAAGCAGTATTTTAATAGCTACAAGATTTCTCAGAAGTGACGCTTTGAGTCATAGAGTGGAAGTTACTCAGAGTTGAACTCAGAGAGACAGTTAAACTTTGCAGGCATTTGAAGAAGAGATAAAATAAAGTGCATTTTAGAAAGGAAAAAGTAGTCAAATTCAATTTAAGAGAGATTGATTGCTTCCTCTTCAAGCTGAGATGTTCCTTTTCCCATTCTTGACAAACATTGAAGAGAGAGTATTTTGGAATCACTTAAAAAATGAAAAAATAATTATGCTGGAAAATTAATTTTCATAAATAAGGGATTAAGCAATGATCTCTGGAAAATATTTAGTCATCTATACAAGGAACTAACTTTCATAATAAAAATATTCTTCTAGCAAAACAACTTTACATCTAAAGTCACATCCACTGAAAGAGAAAAGGACAAAGTTAGAAGAATTCAGTTAGCACCCGAAGGAAAAAAAAAACTTTTATTAGGAAATATCTCGGAAGGATAATTCACATTTTTGATTGTCAAAGTGATGGATTTAAGAAGAAAATAACAAGTCTTGTGCCATCATTTTCTCTTTGGCATCCTAAGTGTCAAAAGTGTGTAAGAATTTATGCTACTGATGCAGACTTTCCATACTCAGAGGCTTCTAAAATGTTAAAACTTGTGTTATAAGGCATTTTTTGGATCCCTTGTGGGAGCACTTGCTTAACTGATGCCCTGAGATCAGTCAGAGTAGGCAGGAAAAATGTATTTGGAGTCACATATTACTTGATGCTAAAATACTTATCATTCTTTTATAACTGTAATTTTGTTCAGGAAAATTTAAGAAAAAACATTATTATGAAAATTAATGTTAGAATTCTTTATTTATTCTTTGTAACTCAGACATTTAATGAAGCTTTGGATGTTACCTGTATAATTTATTAAAATGCAAATACATTAATATTTAGTACAGGTTGAAGACCATCATCATGTTGATAGTTTTTATTAGAAAATATTGCTACACTGAGCTTATAACAGGGTTTAGCAGTCCAATAATAAGAAAATATTTTTATGGTTTTTATTTCAGAATTTTTTGATTTTTTATGTCTTCTTTATCCACTTCCAAATTTTCTCATGTCCACACAAGCAGAAATTAGAAAAAACAAAACACCCAAAGGGAAACACGACTGCAATTTTTTAAAGGCAGAAAAGGAGACCCAGGGGACTACAGATTAACAGCCTGGTAAGAACACAGGGCAGATCCTCAGGCCAGAAACAGTAAGGTTCATGCAAGACTAGCAGGTCTGACACCTGGCTTCAGTAAAAGCAAATTTTGTCTGACCACAGACCTGGTGGTCTTCTAGTGTGCAGGGCTACACAAGTTGACAGATGCCATCCACTTACACTTCTGTAAGGCCTTCAACATGATCCCACATGCCACCCTCATCTCCAAACTGGGTTTGAAGGGTGGGCTGCTCTGCAGGAGAGGAGCTGGCTGGCTGGGTTTGAGGGAGCCTGGTGGCAGCGGTGTCCCTTGGCTGGATGGGGCCCCGAGCAACAAGGTCCAGTGGGTGACATCCATGCCCGTGATGGGGGTTTGGAAGATAAATGTTAAGATCCCTTCCAAATGAATCCATTCTATGATTTTGTGAGCTACAGAAATATTTGTATTGCAGCATGCCTAAATCTGGCTAGCACCTCCACTAACACTAATAATAGTTTTAATTACTATTTCTTTCTCCCTCTTCCTTTGCAGCAAGATGTCAGATGTATGGGACATCATCACTGACGCATTACATAAGTATGAATCCTCAAAGGCCCAGCAAAGAGTTAATCAATAATTAAGACTACATACTCAATTGAAACGTGAGCCTTATGCACTCAAAGGCCTGTAGAACTTTTCTGAACAGACCTACTAATATAAAGTAATTTTTAATTGATCTTCTGATTCCTGTGAACACCATTTTTTGTTTGTAAGGCAAGGATATTCTGTCATTCTAGTAGGACATCCTCAGAAAATATCTTTTTTCTATTTGCATCATATGAGATTTACCATAAACAGATCACAATCAGCTGACAAGACTTAAAGAGGTAAAGATTTTTGGTCAATTTGCTCTATGGTTATTACAAATATAACAAGTCTATGCTTCCAATTCACATAAAAATATAGTTTTGTTGCTCAACTCTCAGAAAAGCACTACATGATCAGCCTATTCTGAAGGTTCTTTTGTATTATTTAGATTATTTTTTTCCCTAACTAAATTTGACTACTAAATTCTGTACTAAAATTGAATAGAATAATTAAGAGGCATAAGTGTAGTACAGGGATCTACCATCTAAGAACCCAGCAAAGACTTAGGGAAACGAGCAATACTGCTAAGCTAGAACAGTTAATACATTTTTTTATGAAAGTATTTTTAAAGATAGTTCATATTTTAGGTCAAAACCACACTGTCATGAATGAATGTTATCTTATGTTCACAGGAAATCAGTGGAATGAATATGTTTGAACCTATTGTGAAATTGCATGCATATGTATTTGAGAGGGAGATAAAAGGAGATCTGGAGTTCCCATAGGTACGCATGTCGTTTTAGGGGAACGATTCCCACATGCGTCCAGCACTGTAATAAACATACCGGCTTTACAACTTTCACAAAAGTTGTGGAGTTTTGTTTATCTCTGCAAAACACCACAGTCTTATAGTACACATTGAGGAGGAATTTAAATATTTTGTAGGATTCTTGGAAAAATATGTTCCTATGTAAAAATAAATCAATAACATCTGAGGCATTTACCTGTATGGAAGAGCTTCAAATTTATCTGAAATCTCACAATAAATGTATTTTTAACAATAAAAATTTTCAGCAGGAAGATTTGCTAAGTACTGCTGCTATGCAGGTAAAGGGACTGGAAATCAGAGGTGATGAAAACCATGTGAAATTAACATTACTAAAATTGATTTTACAAATTCCAAATTTTTATACTGAAAGCTTGAGAAATTCTATGAAACTATTCTTCATTATATTTCTATTCTAAATGAGGCATTTTCTTCCCATTATATCAGCCTTCTTTCATCAAAGGTGCATTTACTTTCCTTTTTTTTTAGCACTTGGCATGAGAGCTTTCTATGCCTGCTCATCAGGTGGCATTTCTTGGCATTTCAATAAATTGGTCTCACCAGTTTACATCACAAAAGTATTCTGTCCCATAATGTTCAGCAAATGTTTCTTCAGTTCTATTATATAAAGCATAACACTTTGCAGTTAAATCTCATTAACTTACTTGATTTTTATATGAAATGCACATACTAGTATATGTTTCTGCCTACTCAATACTTCAATGATAAAATGAAAAATAAAATCATTCTAGTTTTAGTAAAAGAGCCATATATGTTCTGCATTTAAACAGCAGTATCTGAGCAGCTGAGGCTGAGATAAAGAATGTAAGATGCAAACCAAATTGCAATAGAAGCTTTTTAATTTGTTTGCTGGAAAAAAAAAAATCTAAACCTTAAAATGTTTACCCAGTCAATAGAATATCAACAGTTTCCAAGCTATTATTTTGGAAAGGACTAAGACATGCAGAAAATTCTTAGAATTTAAAAAAACCTTCGGAATGGAGAATAAGAAAAATTACTTTATCACAGGTACCTAATTTTTAGAGATACTGAGAAGAAAAAGTTACTCAGGGCTTTTACTCACACATTTATCACTGATTTACAGAGTTTGAAAGTAGAACAATATAACAGCCTAGGGATAGAAAATAATACACGGTGAAGCTTTTCAACTGGCTAGGTTTTGTCATCACTTGGTTCATCCACTTCATTAATTAATCTACCAACAAAGTTACTGCTGAAGTTGTCAGAAGGAAGAAAAGTTAGCCTCCTATTTCTAAATAGTGAACCACTGTCTCTTTTTAACACAGTAATTAGCAACATGCTGTGCCCTCTGACTAATGACTCAAGCTGTTCCCATATGGACCTCTAGGATGACGGTGGCTTTTCTGCCAGCCTGCAATTCTGCTAAGCAAGGACTCCGCCATGGCTGGTGTGGACACAGATGCCACCCCCACCCGTGTGTCCAGCACCTGGACACTGCCACCTGCCCAAGGGAGAGAGGCCTTTGCTCAGAGTGTGTCCTGTCACACACCATGGACTGTGAATGGACACGATGGTCTTTCCCCATATTGGTCCTAACGCCAAAATACACATCTTTTTCCATGCTTGCTGTTTGGAGGTGCTGGGGTTTGTTGTTAATCCATAGGCCAGCCCAATGGCAAACATTTGGGTTTTGTCAGCTCTTTTTCCCACTGAGCTCATGGCTGCCAGCTTTGGTGTGGATGCATCCCCAGGGCTCAGCAGCAGAGGCTGGCAGCGCTGCTCACAGCACAGCCCTACCAGCAAACAGGCTGCACACACACACAGCCACATCCACATCCCTTGCACACACACAGAGCCCCATCCCTTGCACACACACAGAGCCCCATCCCTTGCACACACACACAGCCACATCCCCTGCACACACACACACACACACACACACACACACACACACACACAGAGCCATATCCCCTGCACACACACACAGCCACATCCACATCCCTTGCACACACACACAGCCACATCCCCTGCACACACACACAGCCACATCCCCTGCACACACACACACACAGAGCCACATCCCCTGCACACACACAGCCACATCCCATGCACACACACACAGCCACATCCACATCCCTTGCACACACACAGCCACATCCCATGCACACACACAGCCACATCCCCTGCACACACACACACACACACACACACACACAGAGCCATATCCCCTGCACACACACACAGCCACATCCACATCCCTTGCACACACACACAGCCACATCCCATGCACACACACAGCCACATCCCATGCACACACACACACACAGCCACATCCCATGCACACACACAGCCACATCCCTTGCACACACACACACACAGAGCCACATCCCATGCACACACACAGCCACATCCCCTGCACACACACAGCCACATCCCATGCACACACACACACACACACAGAGCCACATCCCATGCACACACACACACACACACACACAGAGCCACATCCCATGCACACACACACACACACAGAGAGCCACATCCCATGCACACACACAGCCACATCCCCTGCACACACACAGCCACATCCCATGCACACACACACACACACACACAGAGCCACATCCCATGCACACACACACACACACAGCCACATCCCATGCACACACACACACACACACACACACAGAGCCACATCCCATGCACACACACACACACACAGAGCCACATCCCATGCACACACACAGCCACATCCCCTGCACACACACACACACACAGAGCCACATCCCATGCACACACACAGCCACATCCCCTGCACACACACACACACACACACACACACAGCCACATCCCATGCACACACACACAGCCACAGCCGCATCCCCACCAGGCACTGGGAGAGAAACCTGGTGCCAATTTTGACTGCTGCCCCTGAGATCCTGAGATACGCCAGAGTGAAAGACTTCTGAAAGGACAAGTGTGAACAGTCTGGAAAGAGTGGCGCGCCAATATGACCTGTGGCTAAAAAACCTCAGTTGCTATGGCTAAAATAACCCCACTTAATATAAAGAAAGAATAAATGGACAATTGTAGTGCCATGTAAATAGACATTGATTTATAGAATAAAGAGACATGTACAAGAATGAGTAGCCAACTTCATCAAAAAGTAGAATTTCCATCATGCTGATTTATTTTATTTAGCCAAACCAAAGGAAAGAAGGTAATAAAAGAAAAAGCCTCTATTTTTTTTTTTTTTTCATAATCAGGAAGAAGGTAAAAGGAGACAATATTGACAGAGCTTTTTACTTTCTTTTCTTTTTAGAAGGCTTTCATGCAAACTTCATTTAAAAAATTGTAATCAGTCCTCATATATTATGAGGACTTTTGGCAATACCTTCTGGTTAACTTTAACTCCATTATAGAACACACTATCAAGATTACTGCCTGCTCCTAAAGGTGTGAAAAATATTTTTGCAATAATTTATTTTAACCTCTTTCAAAATTGACAGTTTCTTCATTAAAATTGATGAAAACATTCAGCTAAGCATAGCAAAAATTATTACAGGAATGACCTGATGTTAATTAATGTCAAAAAAATATTAGTTAATAAATTACTTAAAACCAGGAAAAGAGAATTATTATATCTGACCACATTGATCTCTGCAAGATATTGTAATTTGAGATTTCTTTTCTTGAATGAAACTTTAACGTATTTCATTTCCAAATTGTGGCAAAAATGCTCAGTTTTAAACAACTTGAATAATAAGAAAACAGAAGATTTAGCCCTTTTATTAGTCAGCAACACTAAAATTAATTTAATGGTAGCATAGCCAATTGTATGTTTTAAAGGTACCCTCCTGAGTTTTTTTATTCTTACTTCAACTTAATTTGAATATGTTCTTGAGGTATTTTTTAACTGAAACTGAACTTGCACAAATGAAGCTGAAATCTACAAATCAACTCCCAGACATTTTTGGAACAAAAATGTGATGATTTAAACAGCCTTGGATATTGCAATTAACTAACTTTGAAATGAAAAATAGAAATTAAGTTATTTTAGTGCATTCTTTACAGATTGCATACTTTTCAAAAAGTGTCTAATGTTGCATTATGCAGATGTTTAATATTCTAGTTATACATGGGTTTTGTCTTATTGTGTTGGTTCTTCACAAAATGATTGCAACAATCCCTATACAACTTATCATTTTTTAACAGTGCCTTAAATGTCACACAAACACATTACACTGATAATGGTCTTACAGTTGTCATTCCAAACTGGCATTGTTCGGACTTTCCCTTTTTATTTTCTGGGTGAAACTATTGGCCTGTTGTGTCAGATTCTGACTTGGAAACCTGAGATTCACAGAAGGATGCCAGCTTTCTCTTCAGAAGGAGAGCACAGAGGGTGCATTTGTGTGACGCGGCTGTGCCGAGGCTCGCTGGCCCCATGTAGAGCCGCATTGTGCACGACAGACTGGCCATGCAGTAGCACTGACCATGCAGTCAGAACTGTCAAGAAGTTGGCCAGCCTAATCAGAGTCACTGCTCTAAACAAGCTTCTGGAGTGCCTTCCCCCAAATGGTTAAACTTTCCTCCTTCCCCATGCGCCTCCTTCCCCATTCCCACGTAGGAAAGAGATGAGGAAAACAGGTGTCCTGGGTTGACTATAAGATGCTTTTATCCCCAATCATCTCATTCTGTTTATGTTGAATAATAAGTTTTGCACCTTTAAGAGCGTTCCAGAGAGTGAAGGGGGGAGAGAAGAAGCGCACAGTTTGTTTTCAGACCCTCCGCTCCCCCACATTCCTGCTCCTGGACTGTGTTGTCTGCAGACAGACAGCAAGACAGAGCTCTTCTTTTGCTTTTTAGTTAGTTTAGCTAGCTGAGGCAAAGAAGTTCCCTGGACTGTGTTTTTTTCCTTTTCTTTGGACCTCTTGAAACTGCTCTGGACTGAATACCCAGGGGAGCACCGGCAGCTGCAGCTGTGGCCCACCGGGCCGGGCCTGGCCTGCGACAATTCCAGCACTGAGGGACTGATCAGAGACTGAGTGAGCTGAGCTGCAACCCGGGGTTTTCTCAGTTTCTCATCTCTTTTAGAGTGGCAAGGGGTCTCATTGTTTGGTATTGTTTTGGTTTATTGTTTAATAAACAGGTTTTTTCCACCTTTCTCCAAGGAGGTATTTTTTCCTCCCGGACCAGGTGGGGGGAGGGGCCGATTGGATCTGCTTTTCCCACCGGAGCTCCTGTGGGGGATTCTTCCCCAAATTTGCTCTAAACCTGGACAATAGAGGACAAGCAAAAGCTTCAGGTCTGTGTGCCCATGTTAAGAACATGACA